>NW_026947486.1:73404543-73682043 GCF_034190915.1 Cavia porcellus
GGGAATCATGATTACCAAATACTTTCATATATTTGAATCATTACTTACATTAGGGAAACTATTTGGTATACACACATGCGAGATTGATTTATTTCACTGATGAGTATGGTCTCAAGCTGCGCCCATTTATTGATAAATATCTCAATGTGATCCTTCTTTATAGCTGAGTAATACTCCATTGTATAGGAATACCACAACTTCCTTATCCATTCCTCAGTTGATGGACACTTGGGTTGTTTCCAAGATCTGGCAATTACAAATTGTGCTGCTATAAACATAGGTGCACATATATCACTGTGGTATGATGCTTTCAGTTCTTCTGGGAATATGCCTAGAAGTGGAATAGCTGGAATAAATGGGACTTCCAATCCCAGCTTTTTGAGAAATCTCCAGACTGACCTCCACAAAGGTTGTACCAGTTTACACTCCCACCAACAGTGCAGGAGAGTTCCTTTTTCCCCACTGCCTCTCCAGCATTTGTTGTTGTTGGTTTTCTTGATCCTGGCCATTCTTTCAGGAGTGAGATGGTATCTCAGGGTGGTTTTAATTTGCATTTCTCTAATGACCAATGATGATGAACATTTTTTCATGTATTTATTTGCCATTTGTATTTCTTCATCTGAGAAGCGCATATTCATCTCAGATGCCCATTTTTGGATTGGATCTTTGAATTTTGGGGGTCTGAGTTTTTTAAATTCTTTATATGTTTTAGACAAGAGTCCCTTGTCTGAGAGAGAGTTCACTAAAATCTTTTCCCAGTTTGTGGGTTTTCTTTTCACTATGCTGGAGATTTCTTTTGACATGCATAAACTTTTTAATAAGAAGTGGTCCCAGTTATTGATTTTGGGAAGTATTTCCCGTGCGGTTTGAGTCCTGTTCATGAATTCTCTACCTACTCCTATGTCTTCAAGGTTTCTACCCAATTTGTCTTCCAATAGATTTAGTGTTTCTGTTTTAATATTCAGATCTTTGACCCATTTAGATTTTAATTTAGTACATGGTGATAGACATGGTCTAGCTTTCTTCTTCTCTGATAGAGCAGTAAAATCTAGAATATACAAAAAAGCTTAGAAAGTCCAACCCCCTCAAAATAAAAGACTCAGCAAAAAAGGGAACTAAAATGGATGGACTGCTCAGAAGTAAAAATGTCCAATAAATACATTAAAATGGTTTTCATCTATTGCCATCAGGGAAACACACGTTAAAACAACTGCATTTCTATCTTGAAAGCATGACTATTAAAAAACCTCAAGTAATAGCAATCCTTATCAGGCTTCAAGGAAAAAAATCATACTTCTAATTTGTAGTGGCAATATAAACTACTACCACTGTGTAAATCAGAATGGAAATTGTTCAAAACAACAAATTTAAAAATACCTAAAAATAGAAATTCATCTAACCAAGCTATTACCCTTCTAGGTATCTTCCTGAAAGAGTTAAAGACATCACATTACTGTGATAAATGCATACAAATATTTATAGCACAAGTCATAATAGATAAATATTGGAAGTGGGTTATATACCTGTCAGCAGTTGAATGGATAAAACATGTGGAATTTTACACAATAGAGTACTGCTTTTCTGTAAGGAAGGATACATTTGAGTCATTTGTAATAGAGGCATTTTCATACTATAATGTTAAGTGAAATAACTCTGACACAGAATTTTTAAATGCCACATAAATTCTCCTGTATGAGAAAGCCAAGATATAAGTAACTTTAAAAAACAAATCCTAAACAACAGGAAATAAGGAAATAGGTCTTTTGCAAATGTGAAAGAGATCTAGAGACAGGGAAGGGAGAAAGAAGGGAGGGAAACGGGAATAAATAGAATCAAAATATAATAAGTGCATGTACCTGTTCCCTAAAATGAATGTAAAGATTTTATACTACAAGCATATAGTAATAAAAAGTTTTTAAAGAAAGGAAATAAAATTTATAAAAGAATGGAGTTAGACTGGGCAGCCTTTTGGAAAAGATGAGCTTAATGCCTAGAGTTTGAAAAAGGAAATTTTTAGTTTTGCATAGTGGAGAGCTAAGAAAGGATGCATTTTAAGTTCGAGAAAGCAGAATAAATAAAGGCATAGATTTAGGAACATGGTATTTACTCATAAGGGGCCAGCTTGATAGATTTGGGGGCCAGTGATAATGTTGAGGACTAGTAGAATTGTAAGATGAAATATTAAGATGGACACATTTGATAGAAGACAGAAATTTTGGTTGTATTATTTTTAATTAATACTACAAGAAAATGGATGTACCTATAAGACAGTGTCAAATTGAATGCAAAGTTTTAAGATTAATCTAGCAGTGGTGTTTAGGAAAGATTTATTCGCCTATGTGTGGTGAGTGATTGATGTTTATAGAATCAGGGAAAGTGTTATTACTTACTACATTAAAACTTACCAGAAAGAAATATTTAAATTCTCTGAGGTGTTTTGTACAGGGAAAAAAAGTTGCATTGCTTTTTCTGTACTTTTTTCAGTTTGCCAACGTTATCAATTTGTTTAGCTCTCTCTTTTCTAACACAACGTGCTGCTTAAGGATATCTAAAAAGAAGGAAATTTTTAGAGTATGTGTACTTCTCATAGTCCTTAGCGTGCTGATCCTTGAACATTCATGTTCAGTGGTCAGTGGTCAGGAGAAATCCTTAAAACAGGCTTTTTTTGATTTGTGCTTTCTTTCTTATGGATGATATAAGTCATGCAGTTTTTAATTTTCAAAGGCTTCCAGATCTGGGCTTGGTAAAGTGTTTCAGTCTTCAACATAAGAATACATTGAGTAGTTTTCATTTTTTACCCCCAAACACTTATTCCTACTGTGATTTAAATATCTGAATTTATGCAACATTCTAATATCCTTGACAAATCTTTATTGAAATGTAAATATGAATATACATCAAAATGCCAAATAAGGATGAATTTGGGATTATCTTTATTATTGGTCCTACTAATTCAATTCATATCAACACAATAACTACCTGTTTTCCACTAGAGTTTACTTTTTATTCTTATTGGTACAAGCTTATAGTACATAATGATTACATTCTTGTGGGTTGTTGGTAAATGTACATCTTAATGCTTCTTTCATTCTCTTTTCTCCTCTTTCTCCCCTCCAAGTTTTGGTCTCCTCTTTTGGAGATCTGCCTTTATTGTTCTTACTATCTATCTTTTTATTTTGATTTTCATTTACATTTTAGATTTCAATATTAGATAAACATATAAAGGCAGAGCTAGATGTGGTGTAATTGGGGAAAGTGTGATTACTCAATCAAGTCTGAGTTAATTTTGATGAATATTTTGAGACTCTACAGAAAGGACCAAACACAGTATTTTTTGAATTTAAAACATCAACTTATTATTTTGCTAGTTTATTCATATTCAAGCTAGTGTAAAAAGCAACTTTGATTCAATTTCCAAACATTGACTATATATCATTGTACTGACATTCTTGACTCACTTGATAGCATTAGCTGTGGGGTGATTTTAGGTCATTATTTGAAAATCACTAATTAACACCCTTTAAAATTGAACCAATATGGAATGAAATCTAAAAGGTCATGCAAGACTTCTGAAGACTAGGTGAATTTAGATCTTTCACATTGAAAAGTCAGTGTTAAAACTGTTCACTTTTCAGTTTTAAACATTGGAAAAAGCTTTTTGATTCTTCTTGTTTTTGCCACATCTTTATAGATCTAGTAGGGTTTCCAGGGTTCACACAGAACTGTGAAGCTTCCAGGGACCTTGAAGGGTAACCTGACTTTCAATTTTTCTGCTTTCATAACAAACCTTCTATACAGAGCTTCATGTCATGATTTTTGTTAGTTCCAACATAATATTTTTCCAAGAGTTTAATATGACAGATTTAAGAAATAACTTTTTCAGAGTAGCAGGAAAAGGGATTATTTCCTGCATAACTTTCTCAACAAGGCTCAAAATGAAAGGAAAATTCTGATTTAACTATAGAATGAAGAAATAAATGTCTCATCTTGACCATATTAATCAACTGTAATTATATTTTCTTTACTTCTCATCATATTTGTAAAGGAAAGTTAATACCTATACCTTTTATGGGCATGGAACAAATGTAAGCTGCTATTAAAATGACAGTTCTTGAGTGCCCAGGATTTCAAAGGGAAAAATTCATCTCAGGATCTCCAGGAAAACTTATATTCACTTATCAATAAAACTTTAAAATAAAGGCTATAAAAATTCATAAAATATCATATGCACTATTCTGCCAGCCATAGTGGAAAATGGTCACTGATGTGTAACATTTGAAACAACAAATAATCCAAATGTCTATCTGTCTAAAACAAATAACTATGTTATATTCAAAAACTTGAATATTTGTCAAATTTTCACTGATTCTCACCTAGTGAAGTAATCATTAAACTGGATTCTCACTTAATGGAAGCAGTCTTTGAAAAATTAAAAAAGCAAAAGTATACATGACATTCTTATTCTGCATTCTTTCTTACAGAGCTTAGTAGAACTATTGAATTAATGCTTTCTAAAATTTAGCAAAGTGTCCTGTTACATCTATTAAATAATGGCTCAGTGACCTGGAAATTTCAATGCAAAAGTTAGCTCTTCTAGATTATATGGGTTAAATTTTCACCATGGTTTGCCTTTCAATGATTTCTTCTCCAGGGTGGCACCTTTATGTTAAAATATTATTAATATGCATAAAATATTTACAAAGTTATTTTAAAGTACATACACAACTTGATGAGTCTTGGTAATTGTATACAACTATTTAAATACTATCATAATCAATATGTAGAAAATGTTTCCATCTTCCTAAAATTTTCACCATAGCATATCTTTTCAAATTTTATTCAAAGAGAAAAAAGCAAAACAGAAAAAAGGATAGAAGTAACACAGAATTAAAAAAAAAATAAACAGTAAGAAATCACTAGTTGATAGATTACATAGGTAGATTACATATTGTCATCTTAGAAATAATTGTTCAAGTTAAAAAAATGAAGCATACAAAGTGAAAATTCAAATAGAGAAATGGCAAACAGTTCTGTTCAGTGATCCAACTAAACAATAATATGGTTATCTATCTTACACACTTAAACATACATGCAGTTAAATCCTTTAGAGTACTTTGTTTTCCTCTCTTTTTTACAATAATAATTACCCATTTTGAATTTTATTAATCTGACAGTTCTTATAACTTTTTTTGAAGAGAACAAAACCAAATGTGACAAAACAAAATAGAGTCCATCAAAACAAAAGGATTGACATAGTACATGATAGAAAAACAAAATACAAAGTGATCAGCAATCATTGCCATAATGCCTCTTGTTATATCCAAAAGAATTGCCCATATCATGAGTTATAATAAAATTGAACAAAACAGTACAGAACTAAACCAATAAAAATGAAACATTGGAGACATTATAGGACTTCAAAAGAAGGTAACGAGAATGGATATCATAGTGAATCCTTATTGTCTTCAAAGTAGTTGCCTATACCCTCAGACTTGATACTAGCAAACAAAACAGAATAGTGTAAAATCAGTCAAAACAAGACAGTGAAAGCAATATATGGCTTCAAAATCAAGTTAATAGGAAATCAAAAATGGTTACCATTATATATCCTGCAATCCTTGGAATAGCTGTCCATGCCATCAAATGTAATACAAGAAGACAAGTTGGAACAGAATAAACAGAACAAAGAAAACAATATGGGTTTCAAATCATGATAAAAGGTTAACAACGGTCATTGCCTTCTCTTTTTAGACAATTCCTCTCCTTTCACTTTCACAGTGAGCATTGTAAATTTTGCATCCCACTAACTCCTTTAGCTTTTAGATTAGGGAGGCACCCCACTATTCACCTAAGTGATTCTGAATCTTTTCACCCCTGAGCATGATCTCAAGTTTTATCCATTTACCTACAAGAGCTTCAAGGATGCTTTTCTTTATAGCTGAGTGGTTTTCCATTGTATAAAATGTCATTGCTTTCTAGACAATCTGCAGCTGATAGGCAAGCTACCTCCACTTTTATCTTGTTCCCCTGTCACACAGAGCACTGTTTTCTCATCATTGATTTTCAGTCTGTAAACCGTCTTTTGGGTTAATTGTATTTCTTATATAGAGCATATTGATAGGCCCTATCTCCTGATCCACTCTTCCTATGTTTCTTTTTATTGGTGAATCAAGGCCATCCATATTAATGATTATAGCCAATCTTCTCTACCTCATCTATGCCATGTTATTTTTCTACTGTTGGTTGTCTATTTTTCCCCTTCACTCCACTGTCTGCCACATTCAATGAGCCATATCTGCCACTGTTCCTGAAACTATGGTCTTTTTCTCTAAGTGTAGAATGTCTTTCAGTATTTTTGTAGGCTTTATTTGGTGGTCATGAACTCCCACAGTTCCTCGTGTCATGGAAGTATCTTGTTTTTCCATTAATTCTGAGAGATAGTTTTGCAGGGTACATTAATCTGGGTTGGAGGTTATTTTCTTTCAGGACTTGGAATACTTCTTTCCAAGCTATTCTTGATTTGATGGTTTGTGTTGAGAAGTCTGCCATGATTCTGATGAGTTTTCCTTTATAGGTGATCTGTTTCTTTTCTCTGACAGCTTTTAATATTCTGTTCTTGTGATGAATTTCTGGGATCTTGATTATTATATGTCTGGGTGTAGATCTACTTTAGTTATAGCTGGCTGGCATTCTGTATGCCTCATATATCTGACTATCATTTCCTTTTCCTATGCTTGGCAAGTTCTCTTTAATTATTTCTGTAAATAGCCTTTGTATTTCATTTGTATTTTCCCCTGCTTCTTCACTCACATTTTTTATTCTTTAGGTATAGATTCTCTGGTCATCTTCTAGCCTTTGTATTGTTACTTCATGGTTCCTTGTTATTTTAAAGTGATCTTTCCTTTTGTGACTGCAAGCTGCAAACCTGTCTTTAAGGTTTCATAGTCTATCTTGAGTTTTTCACACAGTTTTGCCAGCATTCAATGCAATTTTTTATTTCCTGATAATGTCTTTGAATGTTTCATGTGTTCTAATTCTTTTATATTCTTCATTGAAGTTTTTCCTCCTTTTTCTATGTTCCTCTGTTCTTTCATCTGTGTCTTCTTTAGAAGTACATAGCAAGTCTTTTATTATGTTTCTCATATCTTCTTTTACCTTTAGTAATATATTTTTATAAGTTCTTTTATAGTTTCATGGATTGTTTCTTTATTTCAGTTGCTATTGCTTTAAAAACTCAGTTGTGCCACTCCCAATCTCTTCTGTGTTTATATCTCCTGGACAAGTACTGCTTGGATTGGAGTCCAGAGTCTGCTTTTTGCTTCTTCCTCTTGTCCTGTTCCTAGTGTCTTCTGGACAAGTGGTTAGTAGGGTCCCCAGAACTTCCTATTGATTATAATTACTCTGAAGCGTGTTGGCTCAGTATTTCTGCTGTATGCTGTTTTCCCCAGTCTGCTGGTGGCTACTAGAGTATAAGCAGGGGCAGAGTAGGCTTGCCTCTCCTGTGTGAGATGGTTAACCAGAGGGAGTCTTCACTACCTTAGTGTGCACTGGGCTGGTGGAGTTGGTTAGGGATAGCTTTAGGGCAACCTCGGCAGTTGCTATTGGACTGCACATAGAGGCAGGACTCAGTCCAAACAATTTCCACCAGTCTGCTCCAAGGTAGGATTGGCTGAATGAAGCCAGCTGCAATTCTGTCTCTAGACTTATCCTGCCCAACTCCAAAATGGTGCCTGGCCAATTGCCCACTCCCATGGGAGGACTGAGTCCCCTACACTCACCTCCATCCAGTGCAGTTCTCTGGTCTGCTGCTGTCCTCTGTCACCGCATCACCCTGCCAAGGCCTTCAGGCTTGTTAGCCACCAGCTTCCCTGTGCTCATGCATCTCTGGGTTCCAACAGCACTTCTGGCATAGTGGTTCCTGCTCTGGTGAAAGCGCTGCCAGTGACCACCACCTTCTTCTCTTTTATTCTCTCAGTGGGCTTCAATTCTCACTTTAGTTTCTTCCTTGGTTGAGGTACTTCTTTCCTTCTTGTCTTTTCCAGAATGCTATCTTCCAGCGTGTGGACTGTTTCTCTCAGAGAGGCTATTTACTCTGTTGTGCCATGTTCCCAGTCCTATCACTATTGTATTTTTATATTTATTTATGTTATTAAATATATCAGTAAAGGGCTGGGGATACAATATACCTCAGTGGGACAACATCTACCTGGTAAGTGCAAGGTGCTGAGATAAATTCCCAGTACCAAAATAAATAAATAGATTCATGGAATGGAGTAGAGAGAACAAAGAACACATCAGAGAGCAAACCCAGCCTGGGAACAAACACCATGTGTGGACTACTGCTGGACTGGAACAGCCATACCCTAGCCTTTCCCAGTGAGTCAGCATCATTTGTGGATTGAGGGTAGAGAAAACAAAGGACACATCAGTGAGACAACCTGTTCTGGGAACCAGCACCATGTGCGGACACCTGCTGATCTGGAAAAGCCAGACCTCAGCCCCTTCCAGCACGTGGGCTGAAAAACAAAAAGTACTAAGACCCACCTCACCTGCTGTAAGAGACTGGCTTATCCAGAGAAACACAGGCTTTGATCATAGCTATGCAGGTGAGACAATTGGATGCCTGTGGTGCTTTGATGTTTCACTAACATGGCAAGGTCTATGGCCAGTGGTCTGATCATGGGTTCAAACGATAGTGGTTCATACTGTGACATTTAGGGTGATCCCTTTCTGAGATTTGCAGGAAGTGTTGACTCCCTATGGGCTTGTATTGTCAGTCCTGTATAATTTCCTTTTTTTGGTCATGTTTAGTTCTACTCTCTGTTTTTTTTTTTTTTTTTTTTTTTGATTATGTCAAAGTCAATGGCAGGAGCAGCTATTTCAAAGCAAGGTATTTTACAGTCAAAACTTTGGATTTACTAAACTAAACTTTGGCTTGTTTTGATGTTCTTTATTGCAGTCATTGTTTTGTTTGTATCATTTCTATTTCTATTCCATTCTGCTTGATTTTTACTATGTCTGAAGTTATCTGCAGCTATTTTGAAGAAATCAAAAGGCATTATGGTAACTATTGTTAAATTTGTAATGAATTTAGGCCTGTATCTCTTATACTAGTTGTTTTGAAAGGTTTTATTCTATTTTATCCTCTTTAAAATAATAAAAAATGTAAAATAAATAAATAAATAAATAAATGTATCAATTAGTCACTTTTTTCTTGCTGAGTAGTTATTTCAATTTTTAGGTATAACATGGTTACTTATATATATGTAGATGGATATTTGGGTACTACTTTTTTGGGCAGCTATATGATCCTCAACAACATTCATTTATCAGCTGTTATTGTGACTTGAAGCATCCTCATAGGTATATAATGGTAGTTCCTTGTGGTTTTGATGTGCACTTCCTTATTGATTAATAAAAGCATTTTTCTCATATGTTTATTGGGTACTTACATATTTTGTTTCGGAAAATGCCCATTTCCTCACTTGTGTTTAAATTGAGTTGTTTTCTTTTTGTCAAATTATAATAGGTTTTTCTATATTCTTTTTTTGAGTAATTTTTAAAATTTTTAAAAAATTTTATTTAAGGAGAAAAAGAAAAAAGCAGAGAAAGGGTACAAGTTAAACAGATTTACAGAAAAAAATAAACAGTAGGAAATCACTAGTCAATGGATTACATATTGTCATCTTAGAAGTAATTGTTCAAGTTACAAAATTAAAGATTATAAAGTGGGCATTCAAACAGTGAGACTGCAAACAGTTCTGTTCAATGAACCAACAAAACTCAGTAATATCATTATCTATCTTATACACTTAAATATACATGCAGTTATATAGTTTAGAGCACTTTCTTTTCCTCTATTTTGTACAACGACAATTACACATTTTGGGTTTTGTTGCTCCCACAGTTCTTACTACTTTTTTGGAAGAGAGTAGAACCAAATGTGACATAACAGAACAGAGTTAGTCAAATCAAAAGGGTGGACATAATAGATAATGTAAAAACATAACACAAGGTGATCAACAATGGTTACTGTAATGCCTCCAGCTATCTCTAGTAGAATTGCCTATACCATCAGTTATAATAAAATTGAACAAAACAGTAAAGAACAAAACCGGCAAAACCAAAACATTGGAGACATTATAGGTCTTCAAAAGTAGATAATAGTCAACCAGAATGGGCGTCCTAATGAATCCCACTATCTTCACAGCTGTTGCCTAAACTTTTGAACCTGGTACTATCAATAAAAGCAGAATAGAGGAACATCGGTCAAAACAAGATGGTGAGAGCAATACAGGGCTTTAAATCAAGATAATGGAAAGTCAAAGTGGGTTACTATAATATATCCTGCTGTTTTTTATTTATTTTTCCCTTAATTAAAAGGATAAAAATAAAAAAGTAAATAATAAAATGGAGATTGACATAAAAGAGGGCATAACAGCAAAATACACAGATCAAAACATAACCATTTAAGCAAAATAGTGTTTCACCACAAGATAATCCTGACATAAAAGTAGTTACCATATTGTCTCTTTCCTTGAAATCTTTGAGTATAACTTCGTATACTATAGCATCAAATATATCAAAGCAATGTAAAACCATTTAAGAGAATGGCAGTATTACAGGGTATTTAGAATCAACTAACAGAAAATGGACAATGGTTTCTGTATAATCTCCTTGTCTATAAAAGTTTTGCTTATACTATCATATATAATAAAATCCAATAAGATACCACCTGTTTAGACCAATGGAGACAGAAGAACAGAAGCTTGATGAGACCTCAAAACAAGATGATACTAAATCAGTATTACCTATTAAGACGTCATTTTCTCCAAAATAGCTGTTCCTATCATCCAATCTTCTCTGTCTCGTTTCTGTTGAGCTCTTTTTCTGTCATTAGTTGTCAATTTGACTTCATTTTGTTTTCTGCTCCATTCACTGTGTCCTCTCTGCCACTATTTCTGGATTCTTTGTATTTTTCTTTTTTAGAATATCCTGCAATATTCTCTGTAGAGTTGGATTGGTTGTTGCATATTCCCCTAGTTCCTCTTTATCCTGGAAGCACCTTGTTTTTCCATCAATTTCCAGGGATAGTTGTGCAGGATATATCAATGTTGGCTGGAGATTATTATCTTTCAAAGCTTGAATTATTTCCCCCCACGCTCTTCATGATTTGATGGTTTGTGCCGAGAAGTCAGCTGTAATTCAAATGGGTGTTCCCTTGTAAGTGATCTGTTTCTTGTCTCTGATGGCTTTTAATCATCTGTTCTTGTATTGGATTTCTGGAATTTTAATTATTATATGCCTGGGTGTTGCTCTGTTTGGGTTGTAGGTGGCTGGGGTCCCGTATGCTTCATACAACTGAGTATCTTTACCTTTTGCTAAATTAGGAAAATTCTCCTGGATTATTTCTGTGAGTAGCTTTTGTAGTTCATTTGTTTGTGTCCCTACTTCTTCTTTTATGTTCTTAATTCTTAAGTTATAGATTCTCTTATCATCTTCTAGTCTTTGTATTATTGCTGTTTGTTTCTTTGTTATTTTTAAGAAGTTTTTCATTTCATTCTCCCATATTACAAATCTGCCCTCCAGTTCAGATAATCTGTCCTTAGTTTCTTTCAAGCTGTTATGCCAGTTTTCGATAGAGTTTTTAATTTCCTGGTTATCTCTTTGAACCTGATTTATGTATTCTATGCTTTCTCTATTTCCTCCATTAAACAATTACCCCCTCTCTTTCTGTTCTTCCATTCCACCATCTGTTTTTTCTTGGGTGGTGCTTAGCATTTCTCTAACTATTCTGCTTATGTCTAGCTTCAGGTCATTAATAACTTCATTCTTGAACTTGTCTATGAGGCTCTGGAGATAGCGCTTTATGTCTATTGGTGTTGTGTCTGCTATTGCCTCTTTCTCAGGACTGGGGGCTGAGGAGCCTTTCTTGTTGCTGCCTCTTCCCATATTCTTTGTTCCTTATATATGCAAGTGTACATAGGAGGCCCAGCTTCATTCCCTGTCAGCCACAGTCTGATTGAATTGCTCCAGCTAGGTGTTCCCGCCCACCACAGCACACCAGAAAGTTGCAGAACAGGCAGCCTATTTGCGGCCTGCCCCTCCAGGTCACCTTCAGGTTCTGCGATCTGGGTTGTGCTAGCCTTCTGTGTCTCAGCAAGCAGCATCACGTAGGCTAGGCACTGCTCACCAATCTCGCTTGAGAGGGGGATACGTGACTGAAGTCACTGCAGGGCCCTGTTCCTGCAAGTCTACCCAGTCCCAGAATGTCCTCTGATGGAGTCTCCTAGACCGTGGAAGAGTCCTAGTTTCCCTCACTCACCACAGGTCAATACACAGCTCCCCGCCCATCCTGCTTTCAACTCCGTTCTGGTTTTTCTATATTCTTGATATAAGTGTTTTTTCAGATATATATTTAATGACATTGATTCCCAGATTGTAGATTATAAATTTTTTTAAAAATTTATTTTAAAGGACAAAAAAGCACAGAAAAATTGAAAGGAAATCAAGCAAATAAACAAACAAACAACAATGAAAACTAAACATCACTAACAACATCATAAACATCAACAACAGAAAAAGAAAAAGAAAATGATGATACAGGATTTCAAAAGTAGATGATAGGCATTTAACCATGATTGCTATATTACCTAGTGTTATGTTCAAAATAGTTGTTCAAGTTACCAGATACAGAAATGCAGAATTGATCAAACAATATAATTTCCCTTTGAGTAGTTTCTTTCTTTTTCACTATCTATTGTAAATTTTTGGATCTTAATTATTTTCAAGTTCTTATACCAATGAGACACTATACTGTTTATACTTGTGATACTGATTTATATAACTTATGAATATGGTCTCTAGTTGCATCCATTTACTGATAAAAGTGTCTAGTTTGTTCTTTATAGCTGAGTAGTACTCTGTTGTAAGAAATATCACATCTTTTTCATTCTTTCCTCTGTTGATGAGAATTTGGATTGTAGCTAATATCTGACTATTACAATTGTGCAGCCATAAACATGTGTGCACATGTGTCACTGCAGTATGATGTTTTCAAATACTTTGGGGAAATACCCAGGAGAATTATATCTGGGTGGAATGGTACCTCTAGTCCTAGTCTTTTGAGGAATCACCATAGTTATTTCCACAGTGCTTTTACGAGTATCCAATCCCACCAAAAAGTTGGAGATTTCCTTTTTCCCCACAGTCAGTGCAGCATTTGTTATTGGTTGATTTCTTGAAGTTAGCCATTCTTTGAGGAGGGAGGTGGTATCTTAGTGTTGTTCTAATTTGCATTTCTTGAATGAACAATGATGTTGAATATTTTTTCGTATATTTGGTGTCATTTGAATTTTCTCATTTGAGAACTGTGAATTCATCTCAGATGCCCATTTTTGGATTAGGTCTTTCAATTTGGGGGACCTGATATTTTACTATTCTTTATACATTCTACATAAAAGTCCTGTATCTCAGGGACAATTGGCAAAAATCTTTTCCAAATATGTAGGTTTTCTTTATACTGTTGATAATTTATTTTACTGTGCAAAAACTTTCCAGTAAGATGAGATCCTAATTATTGATTCATTGCAATACTTCTTGTACAGTTTCTTTTTTGTTAATGAACTGTCTATCTATCCCAATATCCTTGAGCTTTCTACCTGTTTTGTTTTCTGGTAAGTTTAATGTTTCTGTCTTAGTATTTAGATCTTTGAACCGTTTGGATTTTAGTTAAGTGGATGATGATAGTCATGGATCTAGTTTAAATCTTTGGCATGTGAAAAGCCGGTTTCTCCAGCACCAAATTTTAAAGAGGCTATCTCTCTTCCACTGAACATTTGGATCCTTGTTCAAAGATAAAGTGGCAGAGTTTCTTTGTAGTTGTGTCTGTATCTTCTGTTATGTTCCTCTGATCCTCAGGTCTGCTTATTTGCCAGTACCATGCTGATTTTATGACAGCAGCTTTATAGTATAATTTTAGGTCAGGGATTGTGATGTCTCTATCTTGCCTTTGTTTTCCAGGATTGCCTTTGTTAATACAGGACTCTTCTAGTTACAGATGAATTTTAGGAGTGTTTTTTCTATATCTGTGATGTATATTACTGGTTACTTAATAGGAATTAAATTAAACCTGTATAAAAATTTTGGGAGTATGACTGCTTTCATGATTTTCTCTTCCTATCCATGAGCAGGCTATCTCCTTCTATTTTCGGATATCTTTCTTAAATTTTTTTCAGAGTACCATAATTTTCAGAGTATAATTATTTTACTTCCTTTGTTAGATTGACTCCTAAGTATTTCATTTTTTGGAGGTTACTGTAGAGAGTGTGCCTTCCCTAATTCTTCTTTCAGTAAGTTTGTTGTTTTTGTACAGGAATTCTATTGACTTTTGAGTGATGATTTAGTATCCAACTACACCTTTGAATTTCCTCATTAAATCTAGAAGTCTGTTGGTGAAGGTTTGAAATCTTCTTATAGAGTATCATGTCATCTGCGACTAATGAAAATTTAAGTTTTTCCTTTGCTATCCTTGCTCCTTTTATTTCTCCCACTTGATAAATTGCTCTGGCTAATATTTTCAGAATATATTGAATAGGATTGTTGATAGTGAACATGCTTGTCTTGTTTCTGACTTTAGAATAAAATGTTCAGTTTTTGCCCATTTATTATAATGCTGACTGTTGCTTTGTCATATATTGCTTTTATCAGATTGAGCTAAAGATGATCTAATCTGATTTTCTCTAAGGGTTTAATGACGAATGAATGTTGGAATTTATCAAAAGCTTTTTCTGCATCTATTGAGATAATTATGTGCCTTTTGCTTTGGACATGTTAATATGCTATATTACATGTACTTACATAAGTTGAACCATTCCTAAATTCCTGGAATAAATCATAATTGGTCATGTTGTATAATCTTCTTAACAATTTGTTGATTTTTTGATAGCATTTTGTGGTTGATTTTTGCATTGATGTTCATTAGGGAAATTGATCTGTACATCTCATTTTGGTTGGGTCTTCCTCTGGTTTTGGTATTGGTGTAATACTTGCCTCTTGTTTGTGCTCTAATGTTTATAATTCCCCTCCCACTTTTTTGGGCTTTCTTTTTGATTTGTTTTTCTTTTTCTAGAAGTTTGAGGTGCAGCACTAGCTTGTTTAATTGTGTTCCATTTTCCTGATGTAAAAATTTAGCATTTTTTTTCCTCTGACAACTTCTTTCATTGTGTCACAACTACAAAGAAACTCAGCCAATTTATCTTTGAACAAGGATCCAAATGTTCAGTGGAAGAAAGATAGCCTCTTTAAAATTTGGTGCTGGAGAAACTGGCTTTTCACATGCCAAAGACTTAAACTAGACTCATGACTATCATCATCCACTTAACTAAATTTAGCGTATATTTTTCTCTGAGGACTTCTTTCATTGTGTCCCACTGGTTCCAATGAATTATATTTGGATTTGTGTTCAATTGTAGCCATTGTTTATTATCTTCTGTGACCCACTGCATTTTTAGGAGAGTATTATTTTATTTCCATGTATTTATGGGTGTTTTTTGTTTGAAATTCTTTTGTCATTAAATTCTAATTGCACTATGGCAGTGTAATATGCATGGAATAATTTCCTTTGTAATTATTTAAGCTTCTCCTATGGGCTAGTATATTGTCTATTTGAGAGAATTACCTATGTGTTTATGAGAAGAATGGGTATTTGGCTATTGTTGGATGGAACACTCTGTATGTATCTACCAGATTGAGTTGTTCACAAGCTTAATTTTTTGTTTTATTTCGTTGCTTATTTTTTGTCTGGCTCATCTGTCAGTTTGTAACAAATTGGTGTTAAGGTTTCTCATTATAGCTTTATTATTGCTTGATTGATTTTTGATGTCTATTAAGATTTGTCTTACATAGTTGATTGTTAACCTATTTGGTGCATATGTGTATTTATTATTGTAATTTCTTCATCTTAACATTTTCCCCTGACAAGTGATCTTCTTTATCATTTTTGATCATTATTGCCTTGAAATTCACATTATCTGCAAACAGAATCATTACCCCTGTTTTTTTTCTGGGTTCTTGTTACACGGAGTATTGCTTTTCCATCCCTTTAATTTTAGTCTATGAACTTACCTTTGAGTTGAATATGATTCTTGTATACAGCATATTGTTGCCTTATGTTTTTCTGCCAGTCAGTTTCTCTTGATTCATAAGCTGAGGTCATTTACATTGATAGTTGTAGCTGATATTATTGACTTATCTTTATCATCCTATATTTCTGTTGCTGTTAGTCTACTTTTTCTTGCTGTTTAAATGTTTTCCATTATTCTTTGTCATGGAAATATCTTATTTTTCCACTTATTTTGAAAGTTATTTTTGCAATGTACATCAGTATGGGTTGGAAGTTGTATTTTTCCAGGACTTGAAGTACTTCAGTCTAACCTTCTCTTGATTTGATGGTTTGTGTTGTGAAATGTGTCATGATTCTTTCAGGTTTTCCTTCATAGATGATCTGTTTCTTTTGTCTGACAGTTTTTATTATTCATTTCTTGTGCTGATTTTTTAAAATCTTACTTATTATATGTCTGGGTGAGGATTTATTTTGTGGCTAATTGGAGTTCTATATGTCTCATTTGACTGTACAGTGGATTCTTTTCCCAAGATTTAAATTTTCTATTATTTCTGTAAACAGTTTTCTTATGTCATTTATATTGACTCCTGCTGTTTCATTGGCACCTATCAGTGTTACATTGTTTCTCTTTGCATCATTTTGCAGCTGTTGATTTATTGTTTCCGGGTTTCTTGTTATTTTTAAGAGATATTTCTTTATGTGATGATTAGCTTTTATTCTGTCTTCAAGGTCTGAGAGTCTATCTTCAGTTTTTTATTCAAGCAGTTTTGTCAGCTTTAAATGGAATTTTTTATTTCCTGAATATTTCTTTGAGTTCATTTCATGTTTTTGATTTTTTTCTATGTTGTTCATACAACGTTTCCATTATTTTCTTATATTCCTCTATGTTTTACGTAGATCTTCTTTAGATACACACAACATTTCTTTCATAATGTTTGTCACTTCGTTTTTTACCTGCAAGATTATTTTCAATATGGTTTCATCTATAGCTTCATAGAGTTGTTTCTTTACAGACAAATCCAAGAGTGTGGTGCCAGGGCCTTACAGCTGGCTGGGTGGAATTCAGCACCTCTAGGATCCAGGTGACTAGGCAGAGTGTGCCCTTGGAGTGTGGCAGTACAACTAACAAAGCTTTCTATGAAGAGGAACTAGTAATGACTTCCTATGAGGAGGATAAGGATAAGGTCCAGGGAATTTCAGAGCCTGACATATCATTGATTGTCATCTAATACCTTGAACAGCTAATGAGGTATTGGCAGAAGGATGAGAAATGTACACACAACATTCAGATTTTACAATTACATAAGCACTCCCCTGTGCTGCTGTTAGAACATATAATGTCATTTGATTTTAGAAGACATCCCATCTCATTAATTTTATTTCTTCTTTATCAGAGTGACAGGCTGCTCTTTTATGAGTCTGGTGTTATTTAAGTCTCACTAAGTATAGTGAATTATAGCCTTGATACGTTACATCACATCTTCCAGTCTTACAGAAGGGATAAAGATAGAGGCCAAGTGATCATACCAGCAAAAAACACTTCTGCATCATCGATGTTATAGGTGGGGTAAATTTGCAGGTTTTTCAATTTTTTGACACCTCTGTTGTGTAGCCATGCAAATCCTAATGTGCAACTTATTCACTGAGGGGCTATCCAGGGCCACAAATAGGTCCCACAAGACCAATGAATGCTGTTGAGGCCTTCCATCTAATTCCTGGGTGTTTTAACCATTCTGTTGCAAACCAATCATTAGCTTGCAAAATTACTGAGTGTACAGACTTGTGAACAGTTTTTTTTTTTTTTTTTTAATAGCATTTGTGTTAGGAGTCAGCACCATTTGCAGACTTCCGGGAAAAAGAACGAGAAGTCACCAAGGAGCAGGAGCAGGCCCTCCTTGCAAATTGGAACCATGCATAGGCTACTAGGGGTCAGCTGGATGCCAATCCCTTTCTGGCATGTGGGCTGGGAAACAAGAGCCAACCCACTCACCAGTGTAAGTGACCAGCTGATCTAGTGGAACGTAGACTGCTATTCAGGTAGAATGCAATTTAATGCTTATATTGTTTAATAATTCACTGACTTTACAGGTTTAAAGAAGTAGTCTAATATTCTATTCAGAGGATGGCAATATGCAGTGTAGCATCTATGGGGAATCACCTATGGAGGGAGATGGTCACTGTTGATTCCTTATTGTCTTGAAGTTCTGTATTATGTTCATTGTTTTGTTGGGTTAGATATTTTTCTGTTTTGTTTGACTTTATTATATCCAGTTTCATGGTCAGCTGTTTCAAAGATAAGCAAATGTATTATGATAGCTATTTTGGATTTACTATTATCTTGTTTTAAGTCCTTTATTGCATTCATTGTTTTGATTTTGTTGGTTGTGTATTCTGTTCTATTCAGTTAGATTTTGACTATGTCTGAAGGTACCTGCAGATATTTGGAAATAGCAGGTGGCATTATGTTATCCATTGATGATTTTCTACTGATTTGAAGTTGCATGCCACTTACACTGGTGTGTTTTGATTGGCTTTACTCTATTTTATTTTGCTTGGTTTTATTCTCTTTAAAATAAGAAAAAATCATTTGTGTTGTATTCTGTATATTTACTGCAATTATGCTTATATTTTTCTTTTTCATGTTATCTATCAGCTGTTGAATCAATTTTTCACATTATTGCTTTCTTTTGCTTTAAGTATGTTTGGACTTCTAAGGCACCATTGTATTATAGCTCTGAAATTCTTTTTTCACACTAGTTTCTTCTTCTGTCTATACTTCAATATAATTTTTAATCTCCTGGATTTTTGGTTGAAACCTTTGCATTGGCTCTAATTCATTGTTTTACAGGTCATTAATGATTTGTATCATTTTGGTTAGATCATGTGGATTTTTTTAGCATCTCTGAAATGCTATGTTGGATATTACTTACACTATCTGTTTAGTTATATATATCTCCTATGTTCTCACTGAGTACATCTTTTTTTTATTATTTAAGAGGAAAAAGAGAAAAACACAAAACAAAACAAAGCGGTGTAAGGGTACACGTAATACAGAACTACAACCTTTACCGTTATTCTTTCAAGTAATTCAGGCATGGAAGTTACACTATTTTGTCCCTAGGTACCCCTTGGTTTGGTTTTTGGGAGTTGGGAATTTTGAAAGGCACTTTGTTTCCATATCTTCTCATGTATCTATTTTTCTGTGTTTTTTTTGTTTGTTTGTGGTGAGATTTGTGTATGGCCTTTGTTGTGTAAAGCCTTTGTTGACAGTAAAATTATCTCTTTAACTGCTTTTCAGTGATATATTGTTTGGCTAACTATAGTATTTTCCTTCAGCTATAAGATCTAACAACCTTGGTTAAATTTTGAAAGGATGATGATGTGTAATTAGTACAACAACTGAGTTTTCTGTGAATTTAATACCACAATGGTAATCTGATTTTTGGATTTGAGATAAATAGCAACAATAATTCAGTCTTCATAATATCAAGCAAAGCAACTATAATAGTTCCATACATGAAAAATTTGTTGTTATTATAGCATAATAACCAATTCTGTACCACCTTTAGGTCTAGATATGAAATCTAAAAAAATCTTGAAAAAGTCAGATATTGACTTGCAGCTAATATGTACAAAATGTGACAAGTATAACACTGCTAATGGTATAAAAGGATTCAACTGTAATTTTATAGAGGTAAGCATCAAAAGATTGATTAAAGTTTATCATTTAAGCTAAATATAGCTTAAATCCATCAGGAATCTCTTTCAAGACTGACCATGGTTCCCTTACAATAGCTGTCTTTAATGACTGTCTCTCACTGTGTCAGGGTGGGAATGTGATACCTGAAGTCATGAATTAAAGACATTCCACAGCTGCTTTGAATCCTGCCATTCAAAGAAATCAACTCCTTCCTAGAATGGCTTCTGACCAATCACTCTCCCCAAGATTTATCTTTTTTTTTTTTTGTCTTTTCCATTTTTATTGGACCAGGGATCGAACTCACGACCACCTGCTTGCCAGGCAGGTGCTTATGCCGCTGAGCTAAACCCCCAGCCCCTCCAAGATTTATCTTTAGCACTTGGACTGGAGTTGCTTATCAACTGTTATCTTTGAAGAACTTATTTAGGAGTACAACTTCACACTAATCCTGGAGGTCACAAGTTCTCGTAAATTACACTTTGGCATTTCTTCCCAAAACCTCTGGAGTTCAGAGGTTTCCCCTTTTCTCTGTAGATTCTTTCTCACTTTTCCACAAGTTACATGTCAGAAGCTGGTGAGAAAGTGAAGATTTTCATTTCCTTTTATCACATTATGTTCTCTATCTTCAATTCTTTATAGGTTTGAATTTTCCTGTCAGTTTCCACCTGGTTCCTGGGGGATCAACTTCTCTGTGTTTTTTCTTTCTCAAATTGTTGTTTTCCAATATTTAGATTATGAATCTTGGAGAAGTTGAATTGTGGTTTATCACTTTGCCATTTTAATGGGGGTCATTACTTGATTTTTTACAATAAGAGATTCTATGACAACAGCTTCCAGTGAAGACAGGGCATATACACTCACCAATGTCAACCCTGGGCACACGTCCCACACTTCAGACATAAATGTTTACAAAACTTTCCTTGGAAAACTCTATAAGTATAAGGCTCCATAGACAAACACTAGATTTTAGTGACCAGAGACCTGTGCAGATGTACAAGTTCTGTCTATTCTAATAATAGTATCTAATTCATAGGGCTGGTATAAGGATCAACTTCATCCAGGAAGACTTCTCTGAGTCTTCCAAATAACTCGAAATTATGTATCCTGGCACTGCCTTGTAGTCTTTTGCATTGCAGTGTTGCTATTCTTCTTGATTCCCCCATACCAGAATCCTTCATGATTCTACAATGTATTATTGTTCTCATTGGTGAGACAAAGTATCCAACACCCAAATTTAAAAGAGGAAAGGTTCATTTAGGCTACAATTTATAAAGGTTTCAATCCATAATCACTTGGAATCATGGTAGTGTGTCTTAGCAGAGAAGTAACAAATCATGATGGTGGAAGACAACAGAAACAGTAAGAGCAAATAAGGAGAAAGAAGCCTCTTTTCCTCCTTTTTTTTTTTTTTTTTGCAAAATATCCTCCTTAGGGTGGGTGTAGCATCCTTAGTCCCAGCATTGCACTAGGAATCCTTCACAAACTCTAAATTCAGCCACCTCCAAAAAATCCAGACCCCTGGACCACATTAGGCTTTGGGAGGCAACTAGTCATAAAACATAGAAGTCCCCAAAATCTGCCCCCATGCCTGTATGAGGCCTGGGGGAGCATCCAAAAGCAAACCATAACATCATGACATTGGGCTTATGTCTTTTTCTCATTGTGGTTAACATTTTTCCCTGCTGGTCCAAGAGTTGACCCATCTACTCTAGTCACCTGCAGGAGATCTCTCTGACACTCCATCCAGCCTTGGAACCACCTGATTATGGTTTGAAACCTCCATAAACTGTGAGATAAATTAAAATTCCATTCCTTAATTTGAAGTATCAGGTATTTTTGTCTCATCAATGACAGAAAACTAACCCAGACAGAATTTGGTTCCAGACAAATGGTGTCATTGTTGTGAATGCACTTGATCATTGGGATCTGGATCCTTTGCAGTTGGCTTGGTGGAAGAGATTAGAAAAGCTAAAATACACCAGCTGAAAGAGTAGAGCTGGAGTCCTTTAGATATTCTGTATGGGAAATTCTAGTCAGAGTTCAGAAAACAAAGATGCTAGAAATCCTGCCAGTAAAGACCAGGCCCAGGAGGTTTCTGTCAGGTAGAAAGACTGCATGGGCTACTGCACACCAGATGACATGCATCATGTCTTGGCAAAACGTCTGCCTGCATTTTGCTTATATCCAGAACTTGAGACTGAGATTAAGGAGGGCACACTAATTAAACTAGAAGAAATTTCAAGGTAGTCTAATGTTGAAGCAGTGACATAGAGGAGACTTAGGGTTTGGACTTTTCAGCAATGCTGAAACTGTTAGGAGTTTAGAAACTATTAGAAGTGGACTAAATGCCTTTTGCATAAAGGCATGTGAATGAGAATTTGTGGGACAAGGGGTGGAATTATATGGTTTGTGTCTGGATGTCCCCTCAAATTCTCATGCAGTTATAGGGCAAGGCTATGTGGAAGTGGCTACATCTAGAGTTTGTGACTTATTCATTGTGTATTGCTGGAATTTGGGAGTGTGAGTCCTAAATCCACACTAGGGTGGGGAACCTACATACAATATAAGGAAGGAAAAGAGGCTTGCCTTTCATTTTTGCTGTTTTCTGCTACCATGAATTGACATCACTTTGCTACGCCACCCTGAATTGGAGCCAAATGATTGTGTACTGAAGCCTCCCCAAATTGAGCTAAATAAATTTTTGTCTCTTAATTTTATCATAAGGAGTTTTTTTTTTAGCAATGAGAAATAAGTAACCAAGACACACCACCTCCAGACTTTTTCTTCCTTTAATAGTGTTGTACTACTTTATACACCAGTACTCAGTTCTTTCAGTTACCTTTGGGTTGCTGGTGCACTGAAGTTGAGCTAGTACTTGTCACACATTCATGAGTTTCCCCTATCCAGTTGTTTTATCACTGTTGATTTGTGGCATATCTTGAAGTCAGATATTGAGGAGACACCTACATTGCTCTTGTACATGGCTACTTTTGCTATTCAGGATGTTTTTGATTCCATAGGAATTTTAGGTTTTTTTCTCTAGTTTTCTGTAGAATGTATTGATATTTTGATATGGATTGAATTAAAATTGTGCTTTAGTTTGGAGAGTATTACTGTTTTGACAACATTGTAATAAGAGACATCTCTATTTTCTGATATGTTCTTCGATATTTCTTTTTCAGAGAACTGCAAATTCCATTGCAAGTGTCTTTCAGTTGGTTGACTAAGTTAATTTCTAAGTATTGAATATTTCTTGATGCTATTGTGAATGGTATTGTTTTCCTGACTTATTTCTTTGAGAGTAGATTATTGATATACACGAATGCCATTGATTTTTGTGTGCTGATTTTGTGTCCTAATACATTGCTGATATTAGTTAATTATAGCAGTTTTTGTGGCCTGCTTGGGATTTCTATGTTGAGTAACATGATATCTGTAAATAATGATAACTGTATTTCTTTTTCCCTATATATCTATTTTCATTTATTTCTCATGGCTCATTGGTCTCACTAAGGTTTTGAGTACCGTGTTTTCAAAACTGAGGAGATAGGCCCACAGCCACCTGGGTTTGGCCTTGTGAGCTGAAAGTAAATGCAGCAACTTCCATCCAGTGGAGAAGCTTTGGTGGATTGCTCCAAGACTGATAGGTCCTTGCCCAGTTTCCCACATCACGTATGGATGCACTGGAAGGTCCCTCAGAGCCACCCAATCACCCCTGAGTGGTCTGCAGTGGTTTGCACTCTGGCTTGTGAACCAAAAGGGAACATAGTGATTTCCAGCCCATGGGAAAGCATTGGTGCAAGCTCTGAGACTGTTAGGGCCCCACCAAACATCCTACATTACCATAGGCTACAACAGAAGGTCCTTCAAGGCCTATTTGGGCCACACCCAATGATGCCTGATGGACCTGCAGACAACTGTGCTCCACCTCTCAAGCTAAAAGTGCATGTAGTGATTTCCATCCCACAGGGAAGCCTTGGTGCATTGCTTAGAGACTGTTAGGGCCACACCTGGTTACCCCAATTGGCTGGGAGTCACCTGGTAAGGTCTGTCTAAGGAACTTTATTCCACTGGTAAAACTCTGTGCAATAGGGTTAGATATTCTCAACCCTAAAAAACAACAGGGCCCCTGCTTTGGCTTCCTTAAGAGAATATAAGAAAATGACAAAATGAAAGAGCAAAATACAATATTAAAACTCCAGACCATCCTGAGCAAGCATAGGAGATACAGACATTGAAGACAACTTATGCCATACACCTAAAACTCCTGAAAAGACAACAATTGAAGTAAAGAAAAACTCTGGGAAGCTATAAAAGAACTCAGATCAGAAATAATCTCCCAGGTAAAAGAAGAAATGATAAATGTAAAGAAAGAAATGCTGAACACATTTAAAGAAGACATAGTTAAAAAAAACTAAAGGAACATTTTAAAAAGATAGAAACCTTGAATGAACAATACAAGAAACAAACAGAATGCATGAAACAGATTCAAAGAGATAGAACAAAATAAAAAATTCTATCAAAAGTTGGCAAAACTCCCTCAGTGAAAGTGAAGATAGATATTCAAACCTTGGAGACAATATTACAGCTAGTGAACAGGAAAAGAAAGTTCTTTCAAAAAAACACAGAATCAGGAAATAATTCAACAGCTGCAAGATGATGTGAATAAAAATAACATAAGATTGTTACTATAAAGAAACAGAAGGTGACAACACAAATAATATTGAAACACTATTTAGAGAAAGAATAAATGAAAATTTCAGAAAACATAAAAATAAAAACTGATATACAAATAAGTGAAGAATATAGAACTGCAAATAGCTATAACAAAAACAAAACTACACCAACACATATAATAATCAAAATCCTGGAAATCCAAAATAAATACAGAATATTAAAAGCTGTGAGAGAAGAGACAGATCACTTACAAAGGAAAGCCTATCAGAATCACAGCAAACTTTACCACACAAACAATGAAGTCAAAAAGAGAATGAAGTATTTCAGGTCATAAAGGAAAATGACTTCCAACCCAGACTGATGTACCCTGAAAAACTGTCTTTCAAAATGGATGGAGAAAAAAGATACTTCCACAACAAAAACAGTGGAACAATTTTATGACCACTAAACCAACACTGCAAAGAATACTGAATGACATTCTGGGTAGATATAGGAAAAAATTACTAAGCAAGGCAAACAATTAAACAAAGCAGAAAGATAAAGAATCAACAGCAGGAAGATAACATGTCAAAAATAAAAGAATACATATTAGTTAGGACCATTAATGTAAATGGCCTCAATTTAACAATTAAAAGAAACAGACTGAATAATGTATAAAGAAACAACACCCAACCATATGCTGTATACAATAAACCCATCTAACCCAAAAGGCAACTCAGACTGAAAGTCATAGGATGGAAAACAGTAATTCATGCATCAAGGGAAAAAAGCAGTGGTAGCTATTCTGTTTTCAGAAAATGAACTTCAAACTAAGAATGATCAAAAGAGATAAAGAAGTTCACTACATACTAAGTAGGTGAAAATTTCAAGAGGAAGAGATGACAATCTTAAACACATATCCACCAAATTCAGAAGCATCCAGCTATAGAAAACAAATATTAACAGAAATGAAAATTCAAATAAACAATAACACAAATATAATGGGAAACCCTAAGACCCCACTGACACAATGAGACAGATTAACTAGACAGAAAATCAGCAAAGAAATAACAGAGCTGAATTACACCTCTGAATAAATGGACTTGGACATATTCAAAGTGTTCCACCCAACAACATCACAATATACATCCTTCTCAGCATCACATGGGATGTTATCTAAAACAAACTAGACCATAGAACATGCTTATGTAAGTGTACAAGAACTGAAATTATGCCAGGCATATTATTGGATCATAGTGCCATGAAACTAGAAATTAATAACAAAAGAAACTGCAAAAACTCCACAATCACGATGAATTCCCACATCAGGAAAACAGAATGAACACAAATAAGGAAGCTGATGCTACAACTCAAACATCTAGACAAAGAGCAAATCAAGCCCAAAGCCAAAAGTAGGGAAGAAATTGTAAAGATCAGAGTAGAAATCAATGCAACAGAGTCGAAGAAAATAATACAGAAAATCAATGAATCAGAGTTGCTTCTCTGAAAACTGGAATAAAATTCATAAGCCCCTAAACAACCTTATTTTAAAGAAAGGAAAGAAAAAACTCAAGTTCATGCAATAAGGAATTAAAAGGGTGAAATCAATATAGATCCTGTAGAAATAAAGAAGATCATCAATAACTATTTCAAAATCCTCTACTCCCACAGACTTTATAACAGAAAAAAAAAATAGACAGATTTCTAGAAACATATGAATTACCAAATCAGGATCAAGAAGAAGTAAAGCTGCTTAATAACCCAATTAAAATTAAGGAAATTGAAGATGTTATTAAAACCTTCCCAATAAAGAAAAGCCCAGGTCCAGATGGATTCACTATGGAATTATACAAGAAATTCCAAGTCTTAGTGCTGACCCTCTTCAAAATCTTCAATGAAATTGAAATGGAAGCAGTTCTCCCTAACTCATTCCTGTAATCAAGTTTTACTCTAATTATAAAACACGAATAAGAACCAACCAAAAAGGAGAACTACAGACCAATCTCTCCAATGAACACAGATGCAAAAATTCTTTATAAAATAGTGGCAAACAGAATGCTGCAAATCATCAAGAAGATTATACACCATGATGAGCTGGGACTTATCTCAGGAATGCAGGGAAGCTTCAACATATGCAAATCAATAAATGTAATCCACCATATCAATAGAGCCAAAAATGAGAAGCACATGATCATTTCTATAGATGCAGGAAAAGATTTTGATAAGGTGTGCCACTCATTCATGGTAAGAAAATTGGAATAGATGGTCTTTGTCTCAATCTGACAAAAGTCATCTATGACAAACCAACGGCCAGCATCATATTAAATGCCCAAAAACTGAAAGCATTTCCTGTAAAATCAGGAAAAAGACAAGGATGTGCATTATCACTATCATTATCACTCTTATTCATTATAGTGCTTGAAATACTAGCCAGAGCAATCAGACAAGAGAGAGAAATAAAAGAAGGATAGGAAATGTACAAATTATATTATCATTGTTTGTATATGACTTGGTACTCAACATAGAAGACTCCCAACTCAATTGGAAAATTCCTAGGTATGATAACTAAATTGAGTAATGTAGTGGGATTACTCAAAACTGAAAAATAAATAGCATTTCTATATATAAACAACAAACTCACTGAGAGAGAAACAAGGGAAGCCCACTCTGCACAATAGCATCCAAAAACACTTAAACACTTAGGAATCCATTTAACAAAAGAAGTAAGAGACATATTAAGGGAAATTATAATACCCTGAAAAAGGTAATTTAGGAGTATCTCGGAACAAGCCATTCCTTGTTCATGAATACGAAGAACAAATACTGTGAAAATGGTCTTTCTCCTACAACTGTTATACAGATTTAATGCAATTCCAGGCAAAACACCACTAGCATACCTCACAGATCTTGAGAAATCATTCCTAAAGTTCATTTGGAACCAGAAAAGACCTAGAATAATAAAGGCAATTCTGAACAACAAAGGCAAGGCAGGAGACATCACAATCCCTGACTTCAAGTCATTCTCTAATGCTACTGTAATAAAATAACAATGATACTGGAATAAAAATGACCCGAATATCAGTGGAATAAATTAGAAGATACAACTACAAACAAAATTAGCGAACTTATCTTTGACTATGGGGCCAAACTCGCTCAATGGAAAAAAGATAGGCTCTTTCAGTAATGCTGCTGGAAAAAACTGGCTCTCCATATGATGAATACTAAAAATAGACCCATGCTTATCTCCATGTACTAAATTAAAGTCAAACTCAAACAAAGATCTAAAAATTAAAATAGAAATACTAAATCTGCTGGAAGACAAAGTAGGTAGAAATCTTGAACACATAGGGATAGGTAGAAAATCCATGAGCAAAAGTCAAACTGCATAGGTAATATTTCTCAGAATCAATAACTGGGATTTCATCTTATTAAAAAGTATTTGCATGTCAAAAGAAGAGTAAAATTGGAACCCATGAATTTTGAAAAAATCTACATCAACTCTCCCTCAGACAAATAACTTCTGTCTACACAATATAAAGAATTAAAATATATCAGACTCATCAAAATCAAAGACCCCATCCATAAATGGGAATCTCAAAAGATCACACAGTTCCAAGATAAGGAAATACAAATGGCAAATAAATACATGACAAAATGTTCAACATCATTGGTCACTAGAGAAATGAAAATTAAAACCACACTGAGATTCCATCTCACTCTGGAAATAATGGCCAGGTTAAAGAAAACTATGAACACAAATGCTGGGGAGGGTGCATCAATAAATGAACTCTTCTGCACTGCTGGTGGGAGTGTATACTGGTGCAACTATGGTGAAGTTCAGTCTGGAGGTTCCTCAGAAAGCTGGGATTGGAAGTCCTATTTGATCCAGCTATTCTACTTCTGGGCATATTTCCAGAAGAACTGAAAACATCATATCACAGTGATACTTGTGCAACCAGGTTTATAACAGCACAATTTGTAATAGTCAAATCTTGGAAACAACTTAAATGCCCATCAACTGAGGAATGGATAAAAAAGACGTGGTATTTTATACAGTAGTGTACTACTCAGCTATAAAGAATGATCACATTGAGATATTTATAAGTAAATGGATGCAACTTGAGATCCTACTCACAAGTGAAATAAATCAAAATTATACATGTAAATACATCATTCTCTCCCTAGTTTAAGAAGTAGTAAGAGTGCATAAGATAAAAAAAAATCTTCAATAAATACAGAGAAATGGTTAAAATCTACTCAAAAGGGAAAATAATATCTCAGGGAAAAGGAGGAAAAAGAAAAAGTAAAGGAAAATAAAAAATATCTAAAATTGTATAAACACATTTAGGATAGCTAAGATCATTGTGCTACAAATTCTATAAGTTCATGGAACAAAATAGTTAACATTCATATGATTGGAACAATTTTGCATGTTAGTGTCTGGTGATCTCAGAAACTATTGAAGATCACTGTATAAAATAAAAACCTTAGTTATGTTCTTACCACCTTGTTTTGAAGGCCTATTTTGTTATTGTTTTGAGCTCTTTACTATTGTGATTTATTCATCTATTTTGTTTCTTGTTTGTCTAGTAATCTGTTTTGTTTTGTCTTACACTCTCTCTCAGAAATGAAAGATGTACATGTAGATGCTTATACATATGTAGAACTTCTAAACAGTTTATGAGATTTGATATTATATGTGATGAAATGAACAGCTATTTTGAAGAAAAACAGGAATTATGCTATCCATTTCTGATTTCCTATCATGATGATGTGAAATCCTGTAATGATTTTATTCTTTGTTTATAGTGGTTTTAGTCTGTTTTGTTACTGTTTAATTTCAACATAGATGAAGGCATGGACAGCTATTTTGAAGAGAACAAGAGACCTTACGGCAGTCATTGTTTATTTTCCTATTGTCTGTCTTGAAGGTCTGTGATACTTTCATTCCTCTGTTCTGATCAGTTTTATACTATTTTGTTTTGTATGAGTTCATTGTGTGTGAAGATATACACAACTACTTATAAGGAAACAAATTCTGTGTCACATTGTTTTTTTCTGATCTTTGTTCTGTTTTGTTGTGTTTAGTTATAGTTTCTTTAAAATGAAGATATCAAATAAATAAATAAAAATGAGATACTGTTTCTGACTTAAGAGAAAAATATTTCACTTTTTCCCCATTTAATATGATATCAATCATTTTTCTCAAAAAAAATTTCTGCACTTATCAGTAGTTCATGCATTTTTTCTTGCTCCTTTTATGTGGTGTATTGTATTTGATAATTCATTTACTTTGCAACCCTGTAATGGAATCTACTTGGTTGTAATTTATGAGCTGTTTGATTATACTTGCTTCTTATTTCCCAATGTATTATTGAGGGTATTTTTGTCTACATTCATTAAGTATAGAGGCCTGTAGTTTTCCTTTGTAACAGACTTTATCTAATTATGTGCTCAGAGTGATGCTGGTTTTCAGAGATGAATTTTGAAGAACTTCTTTCCTTTCAAATTCTTTCAATATTTTAATGTGTATTAGTTGTAAACATGCTTAAAGATTTGCAGAAATTTAGCAGAGTCCATCAGGTCATGTGCTGTTTTCAGTTACTAAATGTTTATAACTTTTTGAATTTCAATGCTTGTCATGCAATTATGTAAGCATTTTATAATTTCTTGGTTCATTCAGAGGAACTCATTATGTTTAGATATCTGTCCATTTCCTTTTGATGTTTCTATTTCCCAAATACAGCTCTTCATAGTAGTTACCAACTATCTTTTATGTTTCAGTGAATTCTAGAATGATTTTAACTACTACACTTTTACTTGTATTGGTGTTAGTTGTCTCTCTTTTTTTTGTTAAGTTAGTTGTTTATCTGCTTTGCTTGTTTATTAAAACATACAGCTATTCAATTTGTTGATTTGAATTTTTATTTTAATTTTTTATTAATTTCTACTCTGATCTTTATGGTTACCCTTCTTAAATATGTTTTGGAATTTGGAATTTTAATATCTAAAACTTATGATGAGATTAAGTATTTTAACTTCTGCTTTTGTAATGTGAGAAGTGATTTCAAGAAACTTCCCTACCAGGACTCCATTCATAAAGTCTTATATATTCAGATGTCTTGTACTAGCAATGCTATTCAATTCCAAAGAGTTCTTTTTTTTTTTTTTTTTTTTTTTTTCTGTCTTTTTCGTTTTTACCGGTACCGGGGATCGAACTCACAACCATCTGCTTGCAAGGCAGGTGCTTATGCTGCTGAGCTAAATCCCCAGCCCAAAGAGTTCTTTCTTGATTTCACACGTGACCCACTGGGTATTAAGGAGTGCAGTTTCTATGAATTTCTAAATTTTTTTTTGTTTTTTCTGTGATTGATTTCGTTTCATTGCACAATGATTTGATAATAAACAGGAAGTGATTTTCATTCATTAACATTAATTTAAACTGACTTTGTTGACGATTTTGTGATCTATTTTGGAGAAAGAACCATGTGTGTCTGAAAAGAATGTGAATATTTTTGGAGTAAAGTAGAGCCATCTCCAAATGTCTACTAAATTCACATACTCAAGGTTGTGGTGCAGCTTGGATGTTTATTGGCTTTTGGTTTTTGTTGATCTGTCACTTTGCAAAAGTAGGGTATTGAAGTCACCCACTATGACTGTATTATCCTGGCAAGCATAAGGTTGTGAGCTTGATTCCCAGTACCGAAAATAAATAAATAAATAAATAAATGTAGATTGTAGGAGAATAACAATGATAAGTATGTTGTGTATTGTTACCTCCAAAGTAGTTGCTTATATTAAAAGATATAGATGTGAATAACTGATCAAACAATACAGGAGCAAACTATTCTTTTCAATGAACTAATAACTCTTAGTACTATAGCTATCTTAACTATGTTGTCTCTGTGTGTGTATATATACATACATATATATATATATATATTTTTTAATTTTCCTTCTTTTCTACTTTCCCTCACTCCAATTTCTCTTTCCTTTTTACAGTTCCTATTTCACAATATCTGCTGTATATTTTGGGTCTTAATTACTTTTTCAGCTTTTTACACTAGAGAGGAAACAAGATGTTTATACATGTGATTCTAATTTATTTCACTTATTAGTATTGTGTCAAGTTGCATCATTTTCCCTATAAAAGTCTCATTTATTTCTTTTATAACTGAGTAGTATTCCACTTTGTAGAAATGTCACTGTTTATTGGATTGTTATCTGTGTTCTTTCGAAGATTTAGCTTTACAAGTTGTGCGGCTATGAACTTGGGTGCCCATATATCAATGTGGCATGACTCCTTTAATTCTTTTGGGAAGATACCCAGGAGGTGAATCGCTGGATCAAATGAAATCTCTAACTCTAATTTTTTGAGGAATCTCCACAGTGATTTTCATAGTGGTTGAACCAGTCTAAATTCCCACAAACAGTACAGAAGTGCTCCCTTTATCCACAGTCACTTGAGATTATGTTATTGGTTGATTTCTTGATGACGGCCACTCTTACTGTGGTGAGATGGAATAACAATGCTTTAAGTTGCATCTCTCAAATGATCAATGATGTTGAACATTTTTTTTTAGATATTTGCTATTTGTATTTCTTCATCTGAGAATTATGTGCTCATCTTACCTGCTGGTTTTCGGTTAGGTCATTGAATTTGGGATGCCTGTTTTTTTTTTTTCAAAACTTTATGTTATAATGTATATGTCTCTTATTTGTGGTACAATTGGCTAATTTTTTTTCTCAGTATCTTGCATTTTCACTTGGTTGGTGATTTTTTTTTTTCATGTGCAATGGTTCTTAACAAGATGAAATCCCAATTGTTAACTATTTGAAGTGCTGCCTCAGCTGTTTGGCTTTTGTTCAAGACTCTGCTTACCCATGTGTCCTCAAGATTTTTATCTAATTTTTATTTCAATATATTTACTGTTTATGTTTTATTATTTACAAATTTGATCAATTTTAACTTTAGTTTAGTGCCTGACAATGAACATAGGTCTAGTTTTAGTCTTCTGTATTGGGAGAGCCTGTTTTTTCAGTATCATTTATTAAAGAGCCCATCTTTCTTCCAGTGAATATATTTGCTCTTTGTCAATGAAAAGGTGGCTAGATGTGTTTATAGTTGTGTCTGCATCTTCTAATCTGTTACAATGGTCTGCAAGTCTGGGAATGTTTTTTGGTTGTTGTTTGCTTTTTTTGCCAGTATCATCAGGATTTTATCACAGTAGCATTGTAATATAATTTAAATGAGGGATTGTTATATCCCCTACCTTGCTTTTGTTGCTCACGATTGCCATTGAATTGTAGGTCTTTTCTATTTCCAGATGAAATTTTAAGCATGTGTACTTTAGCTCGGTGAGGTATGTTAATGGTGTTTTGATTAGGATTGCATTAAACCTGTATAACAATTTTGGGAGTATGAGCAACTTCACTATGTTTGTTCATATCATCCATGAGGAAGGGAAACCTTTCCATTTTCTGATATCTTCTTTGATCTCTTTTTTTCAGATTACTGTGATTTTCAATATATAGATCCTTTACTTTCTTTGTTATATTGATTCCCAAGTATTTAATGTTTTTGGATACTGTTGTGAAGGTTGTTGTTTCTCAAATTTCTCTCTCAGTAAATTTGATTTTGTGTACAGGAATGGCATTAATTTTTGAGAGTTGACTTTATATCCAGCTACACTACTAATTGTGTTATTAACTCTAGAAATCTTTTGGTGTAGTTTTTGGTGTCTTTTATGAAGGCTATCATGGCATCAGTGAAAAATAATAGTTTAACTTCTTCCTTTCTTATTCTCTTTTCTTTCAATCTCTTTTGTCTAATTGCTCTGGATAATGGTTCCAGAACTATATTAAACAGGATGGATGATAGTAGACATTCTTTTCTTGTTACTGATTTTAGAGTGAAATCTTTCAATTTTTGTTCTTTTAGTATAAAGTTGGCTGTAAATTCATCATTGATGGCTTTTATCAGATTAACATAAAGATCATTTATTTTGTTTTTCTGAAGTTTTTATTATGAATGGATATTGAACTTTATCAAAATCTTTTTCCTCATCTATTGAAATGCTAATGAGATTTTTTTCCTTTGGCTTTGTTGATACGATGTATTAGATTTATTGATTTGTGTATTTTGAACTATCCCTGCCTTCCTCGGATGAATCCCACTTAGTCATGGTGTATAACATTCTTGATGACTTGCTGAATTCTGTTTGATAGTGCCATATTGAGAATTTCTACATCCATGATTTTAGGGAAATTGCTCTGTAGTTCTCTTTTATCATTGGATCTTTCTTTGGCTTTTGTATCAGGTCAATACTTGCCTCCTAGAATGAACAGAGAGTATTGAACAGAGAGTATTGCCTTCCTTTCAATTTTACTAAAGAATTTCAGGAATTTTGACATTAAATATTCTCTAAATTTCTGGTAGAATTCATCAATGAATGATCAGAATCTGGATTTTATTTTTGTTAAGTGTTTCATTGTTTTCAGTCTTATTAACTCACATTGGGTTATACAGACTATGTATATCTTCCTGGTTCAGCTTTGGAAATTTATATGTATCGAAAAATCTGTCTAATTCTTCTGTTTTCCAACCTATGAGAGTCAAGATTTTCAATATAGGTATTGATCTTCTGAATTAGCACACTTCATTCTTCTACATGTGAATTTGAGTCTTTTCTTTCCTTTTTTGATGATTGACTAATGATTTATCAATTTTATTTATTCAATCATAGAACCAAATCTATTCATTAATTCATCATACTGTTTTCTTGATCTCCATTGCATTAATTTCTGCCCTGATTTTTACAATTTCCTCCCTTATATGAGTTTTGGGTTTGTCTTGATTTTGTTTTCTAAAACTTTGAGGTGTTACATTAGGTTATTTGTACTTGTTCTGTTTTCCTGAGGTAAGAATAGCTTTCCGAGTTTTAAATGTATCTCTCAGGACTGCTTGCATTGTGTCACATAAGTTCTGGTATGTTTTAATGCATTCTTGTTTAGTTGTAGATATTGTTTAGTTTCTTCCTCTTTTTCATCTGTGACCTATCAGTTTTCAAAAAGGATTTTATATAATTTCCATGTGTTTATGGTGCTTTTGTGGTTTCTTTTGCCATTAACTTCCAAATTTATTGCACTATGGTCATATAATATGCATGGGGTAATTTCAGACACTTTGCATTTACTTAAGCATATTCTGTTGTCTAATATATAGTCTAATTTAGAGAATGTCCCATGAGTAGTTGAGAAGAATGTATATTCTCATAATGTTGCATGTAATACTATGAAAATATCTGCTAAGTCTATTTGTTCAGAGTTTTAATTAAGTTTCAGTATTTCTTTGCTGAAATTTTATCTAGTTGATCTATCTCTTTGTGACAATGGGGTGTAGAGGTCTCCTGTTACATGTGTGTCATTGTTTATTTGATTTTTCATGTCTATTAATAATTGTCTTATGTTTTGGATGATCCCATATTTCATGCACACGTATTTATGATTGTTATCACTTCGTCTGAAATTTTCCCCTAATAAGTGACCTTCATTATCCCTTTTGATCATTCTTGATTTGAAATTCACACTGTCTGCATACACAGCAGCCACCTTTGACTTTTTTCTGGGTTCCTGTTTTATGGATGATTGTTTTCAATTTTGCTTTTCAGTCTATGAATTTTTTGTTATTTGAATAAGTTCCTTGTATACAAGGACATTGTTGGACCTTGTTTTTTGATTCATTCTGCCAGTCTGTGTCTTTCGATTGTTAAATGGGGTTATTTACAGTGATAGATATAACTGGTATGTATTGACTCTTCTTTGTCCTTGTGTTTTCCTGCGCTGTCCCCTCAGTTTCAATGCTTACCTGACTGGTAGTTTTTTCTCTTGTTGTTCCTGGAATTGTGGTCATTTCTTTCTCTGTCTAGAATATTTTTCAACAGTGTCTTTTAATTTTAAAAGTGAAAAAAGAACAACATAGATGTATCTTATTTCTACATTAATTTTGAAAAATGAATTGCAGGATCCATCAATCTGCATTGGGAGTTATTTTTTTTTCAGTACATAAAATACTTCAAGCTCTTCTTGACTTGGTTTTGTTGAGGAGTCTGTAATTCTGATGTACTATCTTTTATAGGTGATCTGATTCTTTTCTCTAATAGGTTTTATTATTGTATTCTTGTGCTGAATTTCTGAAATCTTGCTTATTACATACCTTGGTGAAGTATTATTTTGGTCATGGTTGCTTCGAGTTCTATACGCTTAGTTATTTGCATGTCAAACACTTTATTGACAATTCAGAAGTTGCTTGCCATTACTTCTGTTAAGATATTTGTTTTAAATTTGTGCTATCAACAGATTTTTCATTGATGTCAATCAATCTTATGTTATCTCATTTGCCGCATGTCTTCTTGTAGCCGTTGGATTAATTTTTCATAGTCATTTGCTATATTTAAGATGCTTTTGTTTACATGGTCACTAGGTGTAATTCTGTCTTCAAGATCTGAAATTCTATCCTTTCCATTAATTCTGTTCCATTTACTTTCAGCGGAGCGTCAATTGACTTGGATTTCTCCTTGGATCTGTTTCACGTATTCCATTTTTTTCTTATTTGAGAAATTTGTTGTTTACATCATTTTTCTATGTTTATCTTTTCCTTTATCTGTTTCTTTTCTTATATCTTTGATTTTAAGCATCATTTCTTTGTGCTGGAGAGATTACTTTCTCTATAGTTTTTTTCACTCATGTTTTTCATTTCCATTGGTATCACTTTAGAAAGATTTAATGTCTGAGTGCAAGTTTTATGTATGTCTTTGAGTTCCAGGCTTTTCCTAGTTCTGCAATTGCATTTGGCTTCTTTGTCTTGTCATTTTCCATTTTCTCCTTTTTATTTTGCATTGCTTTCTATGGTGATGTTTGCTGATTTTTTATAATGCATAGCTTTATCACTAGTATTGAGGTTTCCCTAGGAAATGTCCGTTATTCAGGGTTGTATTTTACATATAGTTGTTCTTCACGGATATCTCAAGAACTTATGGCTCCAGTTTATAAAGGATACAAAATTACTATTTGGCTCAACTCTCAATCCTTTCATTATGTCTAGATGCATTTGCTTTATGAAAATTGGTAGTGTAGTACTTGGTAAATATATATTGACAAGTCTTGCCAGAATAGTCTTCGAACTAATATATAATGATTTTTTTTCTTTTATAAACCGATTTAGCTTGATATTCTGTGAGAGTAAAATTTCTATCACTGTTTCTTTTAATATCTTGGTGCCTGCCATACTGTTTGTTTTCATTCAATTTTTAGTTTTTGAGTATCATTTTGAATATTATTTTGTACAATGCAAAAGACAATTAGATTTACAGAAATGAAAAACCAAATTAGCAGTAAAGCAATTATGCCAGGAGACCTGAACACATCATTGACACCAAGGGACAGATCAACCAGACAGAAAATCAGCAAAGAAATAACAGAACTGAATCACACCTGTGAACAAATGGACTTGTTAGACATAAACACAGGGTTCCATTCAACAACATCAGAATACACATTCTTCTGAGCAGTACATAGGACATTCTCTAAAACAGACCACATATTAGCTCACAAATATATTTAAATGAATGCAAAAGAGTTGAAATTATCCCTTGCATGACATCGGATCATAGCACCATGAAATTAGAAATTAATGGTAAAAGATACTGCAAAAATCCCACCAACACATAGAAACTGAATAATAAACTCTTGCATAATCAGTGGGTCAACAGCGAAATTGAAAAAGAAATCAAACAATACTTACAAGCAAAGAAAAATACAAATACAACTTACCAGAATCTGTAGGATGCAATGAAAGCAGTCCTCAGAGGAAAATTTATTGCACTGAGTTCCCATAACAGGGAAACAGAACAAATACAAATAAATAACAAGACACTACACCTCAAACATCTAGAAAAAGAAAAGCACGTCAAGCCCAAAGCCAAGAGACGAAATTATAACAATCAGAGCAGAAATCAATGCAATAGATACTAAGAAAACAATACAAAGAATCAATGAATCAAAGAGTTTATTCTTTGAAAGAAAAATAAAATTGATAAGCCCCTACACAACCTTATTAAAAAATGGAAGAAAAAGCTCAAATTCATGCAATAAGGAATGAAAAAGACAAAATCACAATAGACTCTGTAGAAATACAGAAGATCATCAACATCTATTTTGAAAACCTCTACTCTCATAGGTTTGATAACACAGGAGAAATAGACAGATTCCTAGAAATATATGAAGTACCAAAGCTAGGCCAAGAAGATGTAAAACTGCTGAATAACCCAATTTCTATTAATTAAATTGAAAATGTAATTAATTCCTTACTTACAAAGAAGAGCCCAGGCCCAGATGGATTCACTGCAGAGTTCTACAAAAAGTACAGAGAAGACTTAATGATGACACTCCTCAAACTCTTCAATGAAATTTCAAGGGAAGTAATCCTTCCTAAATCATTCCTGGAAGCAAATATTACTCTAGTACCAAAACCCGAGAAAGACCTAGCTAAAAAAGAGAACTACAGACCAATCTCCCTAATGAACATGAATGCAAAAATCCTCAATAAAATATTGAAAAATAAGATGAAGCAAATCATCAAGAAGATTATATACCATGACCAAGTGGGATTCATCCCAGGCATGCAGGGATGGTTCAACATAAGTAAATCAATAAGCGTAACCCAACATATCAATAAACCAAAAGTAAGAATTACATGATCATTACTATAGATGCAGAAAAAGCTTTTGATAAAGCCAAACATTCATTCATGATAAGAACCTTACAGAAAATTGGAATAGATAGTCTTTACCTCGATACAATAAATGCCATCTATGACAAACCAACAGCCAGTATCATACTAAATGGCCAAAAATTGAAAGCAGGCACAAGACAAGGAGGTCCCTTATCACTGCTCCTATTTAATATAGTCCTGGAAATACTAGCCAGAGCAATTAGAGAGGAGAGAGAAATAAAAGGCATAAAGATAGTAAAATAAGAAATTAAATTGTCATTATTTGCAGATGCCATGATACTCTACATAGAAGACCCACAAAACTCCATGGAATGACTCTTAGATATAATAAATAAATTCAGCAATATAGGTGGATACAAAATCACTACTCAAAAGTCAATAGAATTTCTACATACTAACAGCAACCTCACTGACAGAGAAATAAGAGAAGCCACATCATTCACATTAGCAATCAAAATATGAAATATTTAGGAATTACTTTTATGAAAAAAGCAAAGGATCTATACAGGGAAAATTATAATACACTGAAAAAATTGAAAATAAACTCAGTAAATGGAAAGATATCCCTTGCTCATGGATAGGAAGAATAAATATTGTGAAATGGCCATTGTCCCAAAACTGTTATACAGATTCAATGCAATCCCAATAAAAATACCATCAACATACATTATAGATCTTGAGAAATCACTCCTAAAATTCATCTGGAACCACAAGAGACCTAGAATAGCAAAGACAGTTCTAAGCATCAATGGCAAGGCAGGAGGCATCACAATGCCTGACTTGAAGTTATACTACAAAGCAACAGTAGTAAAATCAACATGGTATTGGAATCAAAACAAAGCCGAAGATCAATGGAATAGATTAGAAGATACTACCACAACTACAAACACACTCAACCATGTTATCTTTGATAAAGGGGCCAAACATGTTTACTGGAAGAACAACAGTCTTTAATAAATTGTGTTGGAAAAAATGGCTCTCCATATGCTGAAAACTAAAACTAATCCCATGCCTATCACGATGTGCTAAATTAAAATCTGAATTAATCACATATCTGAATATTAAAACAGAAATACTGAATCTATTGGAAGAGAAATTGCGTAAAAACCTTGAAGACATAAGGGTAGGTAGAGAATTCATGAACAGGAATCAAACTGCGTGGGAAATACTTCGCAGAGTCAGTAACTGACATCCCCTCTTATTAAAAGTTTTTGCATGTCGACAGAAATCTCCAGCATAGTGAAAAGAAAACCCAAAAACTGTGAAACAATCTTAGTTAACTGTCTCTCCAACAAAGGAATTCTGTCTAAAACATATAAAGAATTTAAAAAACTAAACCTCCAAAATTCAATGATCCAACTCAAAAATGGGCATCTGAGATGAACACACAATTCTCAGATTCAGAAATACAAATGGCAAATAAATACATGAAAAAATGTTCATCATCATTACTCATTAGAGAAACGTAAATTAAAACCACACTGAGATTCCATCTCACTCCAGAAAGAATGGCCAGGACCAAGAATACCATCAACAACAAGTGCTGGAGAGGCTGTGGGGAAAATGGAATTCTCCTACACTGTTGGGAGGAGTGTAGGCTGGTGCAACCATTGTGCAAGTCAGTCTGGAGATTTCTCAAAAAACTGGTATTGGAAGTCCCATTTGTTCCAGCTATTCCACTCGTGACATATTCCCAGAGGAACAGAAAGCATCATACCACAGTGATATATGTGCACCCATGTTTATAGCAGCCCCATTTGTAGTAGCCAGGCCTTGGAAACAACCTAAGTGTCCATCAACTGAAGAATGAATTAAAAAGTTGTCATATTTTTATATAATGGAGTACTACTCAGCTATAAATAATGATCACATTGAGATATTTTAAGTAAATGAGCACAGCTTGAGACCATACTCGTAAGTGAAATAAATCAATGTCACATGTGTAAATACTGAGTAGTTTCCCTAGCGTAATAAATGAGAAGAATACATAAAAGTATGTGTTAATCATGATTTCCCTTTATATTGCTTTGAAGCCTCATAATGTTGTCATCCATTAATTGGAATGGTTTTATTCTGTGTTTTTTGATTTTGTCTGTAACGGTATGAACATGTATTTTGAAGAAAACAAGACATCATAATAGCTAGTGCTGATGTAATATCATCTTGTTTTGAAGTCCCATCAAGCTTTTGTTCTGTCTCCGTCATTTTTATCTTGTTGTATATTACAGGATTTTATTATATGTGATAGTACAAACAAAATTTTTTATAGACAGGGAGATTTTATAGAAACCATGGTTCATTCTCTGTTAGTTGGTTCTAAATACCCTGTAATACTTTAATTCTCTTGAATGGTTACACATTGTCTCGATATGGTTTATGCTACAGTATATGAAGTTATACTCAAATATTTCAAGCAAAAAGACTCTATGGTAACTACTGTAATGTTGGATTACCTTGTGGTGAGACACTATATTGCTTAAATTGTTCTGTTCTGACCTGTGCTGTTGTGCTGTTATGTCCTCTTTTATCTCTGTCTCTTTTTGTTTATTCATTTATTTTTTAATTAAGTAAAAAATACAAAAATAATATAGCAGGATATATTGTTATAACCATTTTGATTTCTTATTAATTGATTTGAAGCCCTGTATTGCTCTCACCATATTGTTCTGACTGATTTTAGTCTATTCTGTTTTATTTGATAGTATCAAGTTTGAGGGTATAGGCAATTACTTTGAAGAAAATAGGATTCCCTGTGATGCCCATCCTAGTTTGACTATACCTTCTTTTGAAATCCTATAATGTCTTCACTGTTTTTGTTTTATTGTTTTTGTTCTGCACTGTTTTATTGAATTTTATTATACCTGATTATATAAGCAATTCTTTTTAAGGTAGCAAGAGGCATTATGGTAATGATTGTTGGTCACCTTGTATTCTGTTTTTACATCATGCAGTATGTTCATCCCTTTATTTTGACTGACTCTGTTTTGTTTTGTCACATTTGGCTTTATTCTCTTCAAAAAAATAATAAGAACTGTGGGAGTAATAAAAACCAAAATGTGTAATTGTTATTGTAAAAAAGAGAGGGAAAGAAAGTGCTCTAAAGTATATAACTGCATGTATGTTTAAGTGTGTAAGACAGATAACCTCATTACTAAGTTTTTGTTGGATCATTGAACAGAACTGTTTGCAGTCTCACTGTTTGAATGTCCACTTTATATGCTTTAATTTTGTAACTTGAAAAACTATTTCTAAGATGACAATATGTAATGTATTTACTAGTGATTTCTTACTGTTTATTTTTTTTAATTCTTATTGCTTGTACCATTTTCTGTTGTGTTTTGTTTTTCTTTTTAGGTAAAATTTTAAATAAGACAATTAGATTCTGTTTTCTGATTCAGGATGCCAATATGCAATTTTTTAAATGGGAAATTGAGACCATTAACTTTGAGAGTTATTACTATAATATGATAATATTTTTGTATCATTGTGCTCTTTTTGTATTGATGACTTGTTTCTCATTTCTTTTTTCTTTTTCTAGCTATCTTGCTAAGGGTATTCATTTTATTGTGATTTTGACTGTGTTAGCTTCATCATTTCATTCTAGTATAATCTTGACTGTTTTCTGCAATTCTAAGTTTGTGTTTCATAAGTAACTTCACATGTTCTTTATCAAGAAATGTCATATTTCTCAATCTATTTTGGAGTAAAATTTTGATGATTATGGTAATCTAGATTTGAATTTGTTTTTGGACTTGAAGTATTCTATTTTATGATCTTATGGGCTTTAATGTTTGCATTGAGAAATCTGTCACCCATAATTATAATATTTGTATATGATTTTTCCTGTACTTTGGGACCATGTAAGTTATGGCCTCATGTGTGACATTCACAATTTTAATTATCATCTTTTGTGGAGATTTTCTTTTTTCATAGTAGTTGGTTGGTGTTCTGTAAGCGATGCTATGTTTATTTGAACTTTCTTCATATTTGCAAAGTTTTCTATTATGATTTATATAAATAATTTATTAATTCAATATGTTCTATCTTCTAGCTTGTATCTAACTGCAATTAATGTTGGTCTTATTAGTGTGATCTACTAAGTGTTGGTGAATTTTTCTAGAACTGTTATCAATTTTTAGGCTTCTCTGAGTCATTCATCATAATTTAACATTTTTCCTTATTTCAGAAATTGTTTTCATGTTGGTCATTTTGTGCAATATATAAACTCCATAGTTCTCTTAATTTAAAAATGTCAAAAAGATAGAAGGATAGAAATTATACAGAATTTCAAAAAATAACATTAAGAAATTATCACTAGTTGATATATTATGTATTATTGTCTTAGAAGAAGTTGTTCAAGTTACAAAATCAAAGCATAAAAATGAACAAACAATGGCAACACAAACTATTCTGTTTCATGTATTAACAAAAACTTATTTATATATTTATATGGTTATCTATCTACTTATATGCTTATCTATCTTGCACACATAAACATACATCGAGTTATAAATATATACCTACAAGTTGTTCTTTCCTTTTGAGCACTTTCCTTTTCATAATTACAGTGTGTATTATACACTTTGGGTTTTACTACACTCTCAGGTTGTTTTTATAACTATTTTTCCACTAGAAAGGCAATATGGTATTTGCAAATGTGAGACTTAATTATTTCACTTATGAGAATAATCTCAAGTTGCCTCCATTTACCTATAAAAGACTCAAAAACATCTATTTTGTAGCTGAGTAATATTCCATTGTATAAAAATACCACATCTTTTTCATCCATTCAGTGGTTTATATGCATTTGGGTTGTTTCCAAGACTTAGCTATTACAAATTTTGCTGTCTACTAACGGTTGCACATACATCACTGTGACATGATATTTTCAATTTTTTTGGGAAAATACCCACGAGGAGAATATCTGGATTGAATGGAACTTCCAATCCTACTTTTTGAAGGAATCTCCATACTAATTTCCAAATTGGCGGCACCATTCTACACTCCCACCAACAGTGAAGTGTTCCTTTTTTCCTATAGCCCTACCAACATTTGTTAATCATTGATTTCTTGATGGCAGCCATTCTTTCTGGAGATGAAATCTCAGTGCTGTTTTAATTTACATTTCTCAAATGACCAGTGATGGTGAACATTTCTTCATGTATTTATTTGCCACTTGGTAATCTTCATCTGAGAAAAGCGTATTCATTTCAAATGTCCATTTTTGGAGTGGATCTTTGAATTTGGGAGGCTTGATTTTTTAAAATTCTTTGTATGTTCTGGATATAAGTCCTTATTTGCAGGACTTCTGGCTAAAATTCTTTCCCATTCTGTGGGTTTTCTTTACACTTTGTTGGTGATTTCTTTTGAAGTGAAAAAGCTTTTTAATAAGATGAGATCCCAGTTGTTGATTCTTTGAAGTGCTTCCTGTGCAGTTTACATTTGGTTCATAAACTCTTTTCTTACCCTTGTGTTTCCAAGATTTATAACGTGTATTCTGATGTGGTTGGGTAGAATACACTATAAATGTTTACTAAGTCCATTTGCTCACAGGTTTGATTCAATTCTGTTGTTTCTTTGCCAACATTTTAAATTGATATATCTGTTTATGACAATGGGTTATTAAGGCCTGCTGTTACAATTGTGTTGTTGCTTATTTGGTTTTTAGTATCTATTAATATTGTCTTATACAGTTGGCTACTCCTGTATTTGGTGTTTATGTTTATAATTGTTAGCACTACTTCTTGAAATATTCCCTTGGAAAATATTTACTGATCTCCTTCATCTCTTTTCATAATTTGGTTTTAAATTCATATTATCTACAAATAGCATAGGTACTCCTATATTTTTCTGGATTCTTATCACATGGAATATTGCTTTCCATCCTTGGTTTTTAGTCTTTGAGTTTCCTTTGGAGTCAGATGTGTTTCTTGTATACAGCGTACTGTGGGATCATGTTTCTTGATCCATTCTATCAAACTATTTCTTTTGGTAGATGAATTGAGGCTATTTGCATTGATGGATATAATGATATGTACCGGATCAACTTTGTCATGTTAGTTTTCTGCTGTGGTATTCTGCTTTTCCATCTTGTTTAATTGCTTGCCATTTCTGGTGGTCTCTTTCTGTTGTTGTTCTGGAAATTTTAGTCATTGTTATATCTATCTAGTATATTCTTCAGTCCTCTTTCTAAGATTGGTTTGATGGACATGGATTTCTTCAGTTGTTCTTTGTCATGGAGGTATCTTATTTGTCTATTAAATTTCAAAGAAAATTTGCAGAGTATATCAAACTGGGTTGAAAGTTGTTTTCTTTCAGGGTTTGAAATACTTCACTCCAAGCTCATCTTAACTTGAGGGTTTATTTTGAAAAGTCTGCCATGATTCTAATGGGCTTTTCTTGGTAGGTGAGTTTTATCTTTTTTCTAACAGGTTTTATTATTCTGTTTTTATGCTGTATGACTGTGATCTTAATTATCATATGTCAAGATGTAGATTTATTTTTATTATGATTGTTGGGCACTCTAAATGCCTCACTTATCTTTATATCAGATTCTTTCCCAATGTTTGGAAAATTTTCGGTGATTCTTTCTGTGGATAATTTATTGATGTTATTTATGTTAACTACTGCATATTTATTGATTCCTATTAGTCTTATATTGTTTCCTTTGCATCATCTTGACTCTTTTGGATTGTCATTTCATACTGCTGTTTTGTTTTCAAAAGTTCTATCCTTGCATAATCACTAGCTGTGGCCTCCTCCTCAAGGCCTGAATTTCTATCTTCAGCTTCATTTAAATGTTTTTGCAAGCTTTCAATATAATTTTTATTTCTTGGATATCTCTTTGGATTTGTTTCATGCATTCTCCTTCTTTTGTATATTGTTCATTCAAGGTTTCCATCATTTTCCCATGCTCTTTTACTTTTTTATCTATATCTTTCCTAGCTCTGCTGGGAAACTTCTTTATTAAGGTTGTCATTTTTGTCTTTACCTGGGACATTGTTTCTAATCTGGTTTCCTCTATTTGCTCAAGAACTTGTGTCTTCATTTCACTTGATATCTTTTCAGAAATTTCAAGTACATGACTTCTAATGTCCTCTATTTCAATGTGTCCTATACTTATTCCTGTTGGACTATATGTTTGAGATTGCATTTTGCTTTTTGTTCTGTCATTTGCATCTTTTAAGCTAATATTTGCTTTTTAAATTTCACTATTCTCAACTGTCTGTAGTGCATATCTTAGGGTCCTACTCTGTGGTTGATGTTTATCCAATTTCTGGGTACCACAATGAAGAGGAAAGCCAGTCACCTGAATTCCTCCTGGAAGGCCATTTGGGTGAGTCTTATATTCTTCCTAGGCTGACTAGCCTAAGAGTATTGATGTAAATCAACCCTTAGTTCCTCCTATTACTAGGTCTTCAGGTTGTTCCAGGCTACCAGATTTATCTGTCTGCCTCAGCTGTGACCCTACTGTGTCACTAGGAGTCTCATAAGCTTATTTGACACCATCCAAGTAGAGGGGGGTTTATGGACACTATCCTCAACACACTTGATGTTCTATGTATACAGGGAATTCTCACTCACGTTCTTGCTAGGCTCATCAAGGTCATACTGCTGAAGAGAACTTTGCTACTACTCCTGCTTACCCACTGAAGTCTTCTGTTTTAGGGTAAAACTTATCACACCAATGCAAAACTGCTGAAGTTCTGCATTTGGATAAGGAGGTTATGAGTCTCCCAGCAGTCCAGCAAGGTTAATCCACTGCAGTAAAAGATCCTGGGAGGAGGAGGGGCAACTGAAGATCCACAGCAGTACTAGGTCCAGAAGGTTGAGGGGGGAGGGGCAGCCAAAAATCTGTCATCCTCAGGGAGGTCCAGGGTGTGATGGGATTGGGCAGCCTAAGGTCCACCACACTATGAGTTTTGAGGGGAGAGGGGCTGGGCAGACAATAGTCCACAACCCTCCAAGGTCCAGGGGGTAAGGAGGCCTGTAAACTTCATAGTTTTTATATGTGTGATTTTTCTCTGGTATATTCTTTTTTAAAAATTGTATTTAAAGAGAAAAAATAAAAATAGAAAAAAGGATAATAATACAGAATTTCAAAAAAATAAGCAGTAAGAAATCACTAGTTGATAAATTCCATATTTTCCTCTTAGAGATAATTGTTCAAGTTACAAAATTAAAGCATACAAAATGGACATTCAAACAGTGAGACTGCAAAGAGTTCTGCTCAATGATCCAACAAAAACTTAATAATATGGTTGTCAATCCTACACATTTAAACATACATGCAGTTATGTCCTTTAGAGCACTTTCTTTCTTCTCTTTTTTATAATAGCAACTACACAATTTGAGTTTTATTACTGCTGCATTTCTTATTACTTTTTACACTAGAGACACAATGTGATATTTATAAATATGTTTCTTATTTATTTCACTTATGAGGATAGTTTCAAGTTGTCTCCATTTACCTATGAAGGCCTCAAGATCATCCTTTTTATAGCTGAGTAATATTCCATTGTATAAAAAACATCTTTTTTCTGTGGTTGGTGGGCATTTTAGTTGTTTCCAAGATTTAGTTCTTACAAATTCTTATGTATTCTATCTTTAGTAAATTTATTATTCATGTTTTGAAATATTTTGGTCACCTCTTCCAATGTTTTATTTGTTTTCCCAAATTCACATATGGCAGTTTGTATAATTTCAAGAATTTTGGTCAAGTGCTCGCTGACCTCTCCGAATTACATTATTTTGTTTTAATCAATTTGTACACCTCTGGCATCTGATATTTGATTTCCTGCTCATTGGTGCACCCTGGATCTTCCTTGGGAGAGTTTGGAGACCATAGGTGCTTTCATTGCAAGGTTTACTATGTTCCACTGTGTCTTCCCATTTGTTTATTTCTATATTTATGTCTGTCTATATCTATTTATTTATTTATCTAGTATATATATTCATTGTGTACTTTTTTGCTTTGTTTTGGGGGTATTTTTGGTTCTGAGTGTTGATGTGAATTAGAATAAAAAATTGTTGTAGTTGATACATAAATTTTTAGTGATATACAACCTTGCAATGTTATGTTTCCAGTTCTGTTTATCCAAAGATAACATTTACCACTTTAGCTATTTAACTGAACTGGTTTGGACTGTCCTTGGGTTTTGAGGAAATAATTCTTGCTATTGCAGTATCATCAGATTCAAACACATATTGCTTGTATGTGAAATATCTTGAATTTACACTTCCACAGTTTATTACCATTATTTGTATCTACTATTAAATTTTTGCTAGCAGTTATTCCATAATTTGGAAGTCAAGAGGATAAAAGAAATGGAGTATTGGGGGAAACATGAGTGTAAGTCTGTAGGAGGAGATGTAGATAAGAGAAAAAGTTGAAGAAAAATTTGATATGAGATCAGAGTTAGCTAAAAAAGTCTCTTAGTTGGATTGCAGCGTTATATTTGAAGGTTTTAAGAAGATATTTGTGTGCACAAGAATAGGATATTTTAGGGAGGATTTGTAGTTTGAAATTGAGGAAAGCTATTAGGTTTTTAGAACCAGTTGATTTTTTGAGCACTTTTTAAAGTAAGCCAGAAGCAATGCAAAACAGAGAGCTATGTAAGATAAGAAAGAGTAAAATGTATAGAATAGAGAGTACAAAAATTTAATTAAAGAGAAGATCAGAGTTACAGAACAGGAGCAGAAAGTAATAAACTAAAAGATTGAGATAAAGATTTAAAAAGTGGGACAAGCAAAAATAAAATATCACTGTGATGGAAGCTTCAACTGAAGACATAAAATAGGGAAATCAGAAGAAGAGGTGAAAATAAATACTCACTAAAGTGAAGGTTAAAAAAACAGCCAGGAGGAAATCTTATCAAATATTTCAACAAAGAATACTTGTGATTTACATATGACAGCTATACAATTGTCATTTTGCCTTAGTTGTGGTGTATTGCAGGAAGACACATGAGATTCCTGTTTTCCCTTGTATTCAAAACCTAAAGTATCACACCCTCAGGATTTCTCTCCAGCAAGAAAGAAAAATCTAATATTGTACTAGAGCTTCAGTTTGGAACTGTAACCCAGACATGATGATAGAATCTTCAGGTGCTTTTGTTCACAGGAAGGAGTACACCGGAGGCTGTAGGCATGTTTATGTGCCAACAGGTGTTAAGAAGAATTGGTAAGTATATTAGCATATGGAATGGGGTTCTGTGTGTATCAGAAAGTGCATTTAACTATTCATATGGTATATGAGAGATGAAAGGCAGCTTTCCTGCTGGCAGGGCGGTCTGCAGAGATGATGGTGAAAATGCACACGTATGGGAGGCTATAGGACTTGTTATCTTACTTCTCCCTTCTGTCTACAATAGTTGTGCTTTGCTCACTCTCAGTGACTACTGATGCAGATGACTTTGGCCATAGTCAGAGCTTGTGTGGATGTTAATAGGCTACAGCATTAACCAGTGTTTGAAGGTGGGTGATGGGAAGGGGCTGGTATATGTAGAGTCTAACCCAGGAGTCCAACTTCTGCAACACTTTTTCATTCTTCGTGGTTGTTTGTAATGGTCTCATAGTTTCTGACCTCCACAGTGATAGGGACTGAAGCAACACAGAACAGCTATGGTGATTCTGCTTTCCCACTACAATGGTTAGGATGTTTGGTTTAATCTACATTTATTGTTTTTATTATTATTAGTTTTCTGCTTCAGAATGTAAGTCTCCTCCCCACTATAGAGTACCTGTGGTTTCAGTGAATCCTATCTGGGTATTTGTGGCATAATTCCTCTTCTAGTCAGCCATGTTGGAGTCTCTCTAATAGGTACTTAAAATATTCATAAACAAATTATTGTAGAAATATATAAATGAATCAAATAACGAATAGTTTGAATGCTTCAGACATGAAAATATATATATATGAGCTGTTTCTACATATAAGATAGCACCTGTGTTATATAACATATAGAACACCATGTTTTTCTAGCTCTTAAGAAATTATTTAGTAGGGCATATGATGTAGGCATGAAAGTATTTTTGCAAGGCAAAAAAGAAATTCCTTAAGTAAGTAATATGTAGATAAAGTAATATGCAATTTAAACTTACAGAATCTATGTTTGGGTGATGGAGCCAGGTTGAACATAAAAGGCAAAATAACATTTGAAATACAGTGTTCCTATATTTTAACATGGTTTGGAGACAGACATTTCATTTTTTATTTTTTGCTAATTTTTATTTTATTAGAAAGAGACTAGAGTAAAACCAATTAAAAAAAAAACAGTGCAAGAGCTACAGAACTTCAAAACTTTACAAAATCAACAATCGTTATTATAATGTCTTTTGATATTTTCAAGCTAGCTAAAGATAACTTCAGATATAGTAAAAATCAAACAATGTAATAGAACAGAAACTGTAAAAATTAAACAATAAATGCAATAAAATACTTCAAAATAAGCCAATGATAAATTTAAAATTGTTACCATAGTATATCTTGCTATCTTTGAAATAGTTGTTCCTGCTTTTGGATTTGACATAATCAAACAAAACAAAAGAAAATAAAAACCAACCCCACAAAACAGTGGAAATGATATAGGACTTCCAAAACAAAACCATAGGGAATCAATAATGGCTGCAACCCTAAAAAGGCGATCCTCCCTTAAATGCCTCACTGTGTACTGCTATCCCCTTAATTTATGATCAGACCACCGGCCCTAGACCTACAATGTTAATTAAATGCCAAAGAACCACAGTCATCTGGTTGCATTTCACTTCCATATCTATCATCATAGCCTGTGTTTCCCTGGATAAACCAGTCTCTTACAGCACGGATGGCTTGTGTTGGTACTTCTAGTTTGCCAGCCCATGTAGCAGAAGGGGTTGAGGACTGATAATTCCAGTCTGGTAGTGGCCTGTGCATGAAACTGGTTCCCATATGGGCTTGCTCCCTGGTGTGGCCTTCTTCTCTCTATTCTAGGCCCATGAATTGCAGAGGAAAATATTTCAAAGAGATAAAAACAGTATAGATAAAACAAAGGAATGTGAGAACACAGAATATTTGCACATAGTAAATGTATTTCAATATGCATATAGCTGACATTGTAGAGAATGATAGTTGGAGAATAACTAGTAACAGAACATTGAGTTGAGAATATGTATAGCTAATCACTCCTTTGTGCCACTCTGATTACAAACAAGACATATCGACCCATTTTGTCGCATTACAGGCAGATAAATAGTGACTCAGCTTATATTATACCCAGGACAGAAGGTATTGTATACCTGAAATCTGTCTTTATGTGCTCTTTTTTATGTGATCACCACACTAAACATGTGTAGTAGTTGTGCATAAATTTTTGGCAAGGCTTTTGGTAACCCAGAAAATGAGAAGCCTAAAGAATATTTTAAAATGTTACAGAAATAGGCTATGAATTTAAACACATCATTTTAAAGAAGACAGTGATACAACTCTCATTGAGCCAAGGTGTATTTATATAATACCATAAATATAAAATATAAAATTGGGAAAATGTTTATTTTTACAAAATTAAGTGTTTCATTGCATCACAAATGAATAAGCATTAATGATCTACTATTACATCTATATGTGTAAAGCACTGAACTAAGAATTCTACAGTAAAACATTAATATGTAACATTCATGTAAAGCATTTCAAAAAACATCTTATGGAGAGAATAAAACATCCCTCTAATACGTCACAATACTTTAAACAGTATAACTGTCATTTTTTTTTTTACTGGGCAGAAAGTTTTTATCATTTAAGTCCTTGAAACATCAATCAAAATAACTTTCATTTAATCACATAAATGAAATGACAGAGTGTGCAAAATACATGCCCACTACTGGGCAGTGGAAAGCATTTTGAAATGATTTCATTGATCCTGGATCTTGAAGGATAAATAGGATTCAGTGTGAAAAATTAGTGGTGCATTTTATGGAGATTATGTTCCACTAGAAAAGATAGAGAAATGAGAAGATGAGCAGTCTTTTCATTTTTCTTAGATTTGAATTTCTTTACATAAAACTAGGTGAGTCTACCAATAGGTAAATGTTTGGAATAAATACATTCTATAATTTAAATATACTAACATTTTTATTTCATTAAGAATGTCCATGCCCAATAAAATTATTTCAGGAGTTCTTTAAATGTACTATGCACAGTAATAACAGCAAACAGTACCGCTTTCAGTTGTAAATAAAGAGTGTGACTGAAAAATGAAAATTGTTCATTTCAAATTGCATTTGATGGTCTATGTGATGACAAATAACTGGACTGAAAAACTGTATTTTGTCCACTGATGGTTTATTACTGTTTATGTAGATATTGGTAAAGAGCTATTGCATATTTAAAGTACATCACTTGAGCTTTTGTAATGATTTCCACATTCTTATTGTCATGACTATCTCTCTTAGAAAACAGAGCTGATTTTCTTTTGAGTAGCTACATGAGCTTTCCACACATAAGATGTATTACTTTTTAAAACAAGAGATGTGGGAGGAGCAACTAAATTTGTATTTACTAAGAACTGCACTGCTCTGTCTTCTCTCCTGAAAAGCTGTCATTTTTCTGATAAAAACCAATATTTCTTCTAAGTGTACACATATGACTTTGAAATGCCTGGATAGTAAGTATATAATGAATACTTATGAGTTCAGATAAAGTTACTTTGGACAATTTTCTTATAAATCAATATTAATAGTATTATGGTAAAAACATGTTTACATGTTTGAATAAGTCAGTGGAGGAAAAATTATGCTTAGTTAAATGTGTAAATCCAAACATGACAGTTAAGTTCTATTTCTCTCATTTAATGCTTTCTTCTTTTAATGCTGCATAATATATTTAATCTACAATAAAATGATACTCATGGATTAATTTATGAGTCAAAATGAGAACATAAACAGCCATAGAGATGACTCATTCAACAACTCAAGCAGTTTTGAAGTTTATTTCATATGAGAAACACAATTTTTAAAAATTATTTTTAGTTATTGTGTTGAAAAAAATATCTGAAAATTTTGAGGTATGTTATGATAGTTTTGATGCAAGTATACATTTAGTAATTGAAAATCAGGGTAATTACCATATACATCACTTTTATGGTTCAGGATTTTTAAAGAGAAAATTGAATATCTTTTCTATTTTCAGATATACATAGTTGTTAACCATATTCAATTTTCAGTGTCATAGAACACCAGTATTTGTTCTTCTTATCCAACAGTTACAGCATATGTGTCAACCAAATACTCCCTACCTCTTACACTACTACTATAAACAGGCTCTGAAAATAATATTTGATTCTCAGCTTCAAGTTTTTAAAACATTTATTAGACTATGTTTGCAGTATCTGTTACATTGATTATGAGGAAATTGCACATATACGTAATACATCAATTCTTTTTTCTCCTTAAACTACACATATTAATTTTTCCATTCCTGCAAGCACCAGATGTTTCTCTTTTTTATAAGCCTTGTCAAGACAATTATCATAAACACAAGATTAACATCCACACTAGCAGGCAAAAAGCCATGAGAAACTTGTCAATTATACTAAATGAAATATATTTTTAGATATATTATCCATGCTGAATTACCAAAACTATTTATTGTTTGCATTTTATTTATAAGTTGGGTTTCTCATATAAGCAAAACTATGCACTATTTAAGCTTGTGTATCTGATTTAGTTTACCTAGTGTTATAGTCTCAATGTGCATCCATACTCCTATAAATGACTACATTTTCTTTATCCATTCCTTTGCTTACAGGCATATAGGCCACTCCTAAGATTGAGGTACTAGGAATTGTACTATCATAAATATGGTTATGTTTGTATCACTCTTAAACAACATTGTTAACTCTTTTGGGAAGACACCTAGAAGGAGAAGAGCTGGGTAAAAAGAAATTGCTAATTTTAGTTTTTGAAAGAAACACCATACTGAATTTCATAGTGGTTCTGCAAGTGTACACTTCAATCAACAATGAAGAAGTGTTTCCCTACAACCCTGCCATCAACTTCTCCAAAATTTATTATTTGATTTTTTTAAAAAAGACTTTTAGAACATATTTGCAAATCATATTGTTTACAATCATCTTGGGGGTGGTTACATATACATACTACTGTTTGTTCTTCTTTTCTCTTCCCCTTCCATTACTTTCTGCTGTAGTCAAGATTTGTGCAGAAGACAGTAAAAATCAGGACATGGAATTTATAATATTATTTTATGATGATCACTCTGACTTTAACACAAGAAAGTGCAGGAAATCCTTGCACAACTCTAAAGACATAGAATATTCAGCCAAGTGCCTGAATCCCACAGCAATGTCCTACATGAGTCCAGATGAAAGCCTAGAGCCCATAATAATGCCTCTCACACATCCTACTGGTGGTCTAGAGCCCACAAAAAAGACACACACCAGAGTCTTTGATGGATCTGTGCTGGGAAGGCCCAAATGTCAGCGGTGGAAGCTAGAAAGTCTATGCCAGTGGAGTGCAGGAGCTGTGCTGGTGGGCTGAGGGTTCTACACTGGAGCCAAGAAGTCACACTCATAATAAAGACAAGGGCTATGGGGCTGGGGATTTAGCTCAGCAGCATAAGCACCTGCCTTGCAAGTGTGCGGTCATGTGTTTGATCCCTGGTACTGATAAAAAAAGAAAAAGACCAAAAAAAAAAAAAAAAGAAAAGAAAAAAGACAAGGGCTGTCCTGAAAAGCACTACAACCATCCTCAGCAACACAGAGGCTCCAAGCTCCTCTGACAATAAGAAGAGTCAAGTATGTGCCAGAAAACCAGCATGACAAGTTTGTCCTGGAGATTAAATGGCACACATCTTTCCCTCTGGAGCCAAGAAGCAATGATGCTGGATGTAAGGACCAGAGCTTCCTCAGTGTGAACCACAGCCACTCCAACCAACAAGGTCCCAAGCTCCTCCAATGGTAGTGTTTGAAATCACCCTGAGAAGCTAATCATGATGAGGTCCTCCAGCAGAAACAAAGCCTCAAATGGCAACACTTTGAGAGACTCACAATTCCTCGGCTCTTCTTCTCCACGTCTCTATGCTAGCAACTTTCCTTAGGTTGATCATCTATGCTCAGCACAATGCTGATTTAATCCAGCTAGTGTATAATAAGTTGCTTTAACTTACTATATGGTGAGAAATGTTCAGTTTCATTCTTCTGCAATAGATAATCAAGTTTCCTCAAGCCACATGTGGAATAGGTTATCTTTCCACCAACACATGCTGTGGTACCTTTGTTAAATATCAGAATTAAATGTGTCTAATTAGGTATGTGTATCCTACATTCTGTTCCATAACACCCTCCCCAACCAGTTTTCCTGTCTCCTTTTTCATACTTGTTGATATTATTTGTCTTAGCTCACATTGTGGCATATAGTATTTACATTAATTGGTGTTACTATGTTTGTATACAGGGCATACCTATATTTTTCTTATTTCCCCTTCTTCTCCTCACTCCTTACCCTAATTCCCTTGGACCATGTCACTGTTGCAAGAAATCATCCTCTTGTCTCTATCTAACACACACACACACACACACACACACACACACACACACACACACACACGTATGTATGTATATGTAAATTGTATTATACTTCACTCTAGTGATACCATATGGTATTTAAGCTTGTGTGTCTGGCCTATTTCACTCAATATTTTCCAGGTTCATCCATTTTCTGACCAGAATTTCAAATTTGTCATTCATTACAGCTGAGTAGTTTTCCACTATATATAGATGTCACATTTTATTTATTCAATCGTCTGTCAATGAGTGTACAGGCTGCTTTCAGGATTTAACCATTACTAATTCTGCTGCTACCAAATATTGTAGTATGACACAAGTATTGCTTTGGTATTGTGGCTTGTGTGTTTCAGGGAAGATACCTAGCAAGGGAATTTCTGGATCACATGGAATTTCTATTTTCAGTTCTTTGAGAAATCTCCATTCCAATTTAAATGATGGTTGTACTAGTTTACATTACTACAAGTAATAAAGATGGGTTTCTTTTTCACCAGAGCCATTGCATAGTTGTAATTATTTGATTTTCTAATATTTGCCATTCTTTCTGGAGCAAGATAAAATCTTATGGTTTTAATTTACATTTCTTTATTGAGCAGAGGCATTGAACATTGTTTACATATCTTCTGACTCTATTCTTCCTCTATGAAATGTCCATTTATTTCCCTTGCCCATTTTTGACTGAGTTTTTCATTTTAGAAGGTTTAATTATTTTTAGCTCTTAAATAGTCTAGAAATTAGTTCTGGTAATTTTTTCCATTCTGTAGGTTGTCTCTTCACTCTACTGATTGATTCTGTTGACCTGCTGAATATAAGATGGTTAGTTTGGTATAATCCCATTTGTTGATTCATGCTACTATTTCTTGTGCAGCTGAGATTCTGTTTAGATGATTGTTTCTTACACCTATGTCTTCCAGATTTTACCTGTCTTATCTATGAGACTTTTTTTAATTCAAAGAGAATAAAACAAACCATAACAAAACAGAACAAAGCAGATCAGAAGAAAACAATGTAAATGCCATTCATTTCAAAGTAAGACAACAGGAGATCAATGTTAGCTAGCATAATGTCTGTTGCTTTCTTTTAAACAGTTGTCTTTATCAAGAAGTTTTAATATTTGTGTTGAATTGTATAAATTTTTATTTTAACTTACTATATGGTGAGAAATAAGAGTTCAGTTTCATTCTTCTGCAAATAGATAATCAGTTTTCCCAAAGCCACGTGTTAAATAGGTTATCTTTCCACCAACACATGCTGCGGTACCTTTGTTAAATATTAGAATTAAATGTGTCTAATGAGGTATCTGTAGCTTACATTCTGTTCCATTGATCTATGTCTATTTTTGTTCCAGTATCATGCTGTTTTTATCACTTTTATTCAAATTCAGGTATTGCTACACCACTACTTTACTCTTATTACCTAGAATTAATTTTGCTATTCTTGATCTCATTAGTATTCTTATTAATTGTAGAATGGTTTTCTCTACATCTGTATAGTATCCTGTTGGCATTTTGAAGGGGCCTACACTGAATCCATATAACAGTTTTGGAAATATGTTTTTTGACATTATTGGTTCTGTCTATCCATGGGCAATGACATCTTTCCATTTTCTGATGTTCTCTTCAATCGTTCTCTTCAGGGCATTATAATTTTCTCTGTATATTTTTTTGCCTTTTTGATTAGATTAATTTCTTATTTTTAAATTTTATGTAAGGAGAAAAAGAAAAAAGCAGAAAAAGGGTACAAGTTATGCAGAATTTCAGAAAAAATAAACAGTAGGAAATCACTACATAATAGATTACATATTGTCATCTTAGAAATATTTGTTCAAATTACAAAATTAAAGCATACAGAGTGGACATTCAAACAGTGAGATTGCAAACAGTTCTGTTCAGTGATCCAACAAAAACTTAGTAATATGGTCTTTTATCTTATACATAAATATAAATGCATTTATATCCTTTTGATCACTTTCTTTTCCTCTCGTTTTTACAATAACAATTACACATTTTGGGTTTTATTACTCCTACAGTTCTTATTACTTTTTTTTGAAGAGAAAGAAAATCAAATGTGACAAAGCAAAACAGAGTCAGAACAGAAGGATTGACATAATACATGATGTAAAAACAGAATTCCAGGTTGTCAACAGTGGTTACAATTATGCCTCTTGCTATCTTAAAAAGAGTTGCCTATATCATCAGGTATAATAGAATTGAACAAAATAGTACAAAACAAAACCAATAAAACCTAAACATTTAAGACCTTACAGAACTTCAAAAGAAGATAATAGTGAAACCATAATGGGCATTATAGTAAATCTTATTGCCTTCAGGTGGTTGCCTATACCCTCAAACTTGATACTATCAAAACAGATTAGAGTAAAATCAGTCAAAACAAGATGGGGAGAGCAATACAGGGATTCATTTCAGGTTAATAGGAAACAAAAAAGTTACTATAATATATCTCACTATTTTTAAATTTATTTTTCCCTTAATTAAAAAAATAAGAAAAAATAAATTAATTTTTTAAAAAAAGGAAAAAAAGGGGAGATTGAGATAAAAGAGGACATAACAACAGAACAACACAGGTCTAAACAGAACAATTTAAGCATCATAACCACCACCAGATAACCTGACATAATAGTAGTTACCATAATGTCTCCTTCCTTGAAATATTTGAGTATAACTTCATATACTGTAGCATCAAACATATCAAGACAGTGTGAAACCATTCAAGAGAATGAAAGTATTACAGGGTGTTTTAGAAACAGCTAATAGAAAACAAACAACAGTTATTATATTATCTCTTTGCCTATAAAAAATTTCATTTATACTATCACATATATTAAAATATAATAAGATACAACATGCTAAAACCAATGGAAACAGATGAACAACAGCTTGATGGGACTTAAGAACAAGACGATAACTAGATTAATTTCTAGACATTTTATTTTGCTATGTTACTGTAAATAGTATTGTTTTCATAATATCCTTATCATCCCATTCTACGTTGGTATACACAAATGCTGATAATTTTTGTGTATTTATCTTGTAGCCTGCTACTTTGTTGAAGTTTTTTATTATTTCTAAGAGTTTGGGTGAAATTATTTGAGTCTTTTTTTAAAATGTTATGTCATTTACAAGTAATGATAATTTGAGCTCTTACTTTCCTATATGTATCCATTTTATTTCTTTCTCTTGCCTAATTGTTCTGGTTATATTAAACATTGTGTTGAACAAAAGAGGTAATAATAGAGATTATTTTCTTGTTACTGATTTTAGGGGGAATATTTAATTTTTCTTCATTTAATATGATGTTAGATATATATGTCTGTCAAAATGGCCTTTATGGTAATCAAGTATCATATTTTTCTCCCTGTTTTCTTCAGACATTTATCATGAAGTGGCATTTTGTGTCTATTGATACGATGGTGTAGTTTTTTTTTAATTTTATTTAAAGAAAGACTAAACAAAACAGAAAATAGGTAGAAATAATACATGCATTCAGAGAAAAAATAAACAGAAATCACTGGTTGATGTTTACATATTGTCATTTTACAAATAGTTATTCAAGATACAAAAATGGAACATGTAAAGTGAGAATTCAAACAGCGAGACTGCAAACAGTTCTGTTCAACTGTCCAATAAAAACATAGAAATATGGTTATCAATCCTATACACTTAAACATACATGCAGTTATCCATATCTTCAATTGTGTTGAGATAGAAAAAACCCAAGCAGGCTAATATCACTCTGAACAGAGAATAATACTATCGCTGGGTTTCACATTATGACACACCAGAATCAGCACTGGGTTCTTTAGTGACTCTTTTTCCTCAAAGTATCTATCTGTTCATTTCATCATGTGTCATAAGATCAGCTTTCATAAAGTGTTTATAGATTCTACACATGCATGAGTCTTAACATGTATTTCTGTTCTTTCTATATTAGAGGTAGAAATGAAACAAGGCAAGACAGAACAAAACATATTCCTATAAACACATGAAACAAAAAAGACATATAAGACCATTGTGCAAGGACTTCTACCATAGTTCCTGTGTTGTCTCTTGTTATCTTCAATAGAACTGGCTATATCATCAGACATAGTATAACTGAATATATCAGTATATAACAGTATTAATTAAAACCCAACTTTGTATATAGTATAGAACTTCAAAAACTGGCAGTTATCAAACCAGAATGTATATCGTAGGGTCTTGTCTTCTTCAGTGTAGTTGCCTATAATCCCAAACTTGATACTATCAATCATATTAGTTTTTTTTATTTTATAGAATCTGAAAATGATTTTATAAGTTCATGTAAATTGCACAGAATAGTGGTTTACATTTTAGTGTACTGCAACTTACATATAATTTACATGGATTTTTTTTTCCGGAGGTATTGGCCTGGCTTCACAGAGTCCTAAGTTCCAACATTGTGTGGATCTCAGGAGATACTGCTAGTTCTCCCCCTGGAAGGGCTGCAGTGGGCTAAACTACTGCCGCTTACCAGGTAGGGGAGATGCTGGCTTGGCTTCTTGCTTATATGATGTGATAGATTTATTGATTCATATGTGCTGAACCATCCTTCCATCCCTGGGGTGAAAAATATTCGATATGATATATGATCTTTTTAATAATGCACTGAATTATATTTGCTAATATCTTGTTGAGAATTTTTTCATCTATGCTCACTAAAGAGATTGGCCTGTAGTATCCTTTTTTACTTGGGTCTTTAACTGGTTTTGGGATCAGGGTGATATTGGCTTTCAAAAATAAATTTGAGAACATTCCATCCCTCTCAATTTCTTTAAACATCTTGATGATCTTTGGTAATAATACATCTTTAAAGGTGCTGAAGAATGCCCTGAGCCTTTCTGGTAAGCCATGCACGCTGTGCAGGTTCCAGGGAGAGAAAAGCCAGTGCCTGCTGAGACAATTGGCCATATTGGAACTGGAATGACCCTGCAAGAAATTAACTAGCCAATTTTTCTGGTGAGCCATGCAAGCTGCATGGGTTCCAGGGAAGGAAAACCAGAGACTCCTGAGGATCAGCTATGCTGGGACTCGGAGAACCCAACAAGAAATCAACTACCCAGGTTTTCTGGTAAGCCCCGCAAGCTGCATGAGTTCCATGAGGAGTAAAGTCATATAGTGCCTTCTGTGAGCCTACCAGCACATGGGCTGAAAATCAAACACTTTGTCTCCCCTATTCCTGTAAGAAAACAACTGGTTCAGAGGACAGGCTGATTTGACAGTAACTAAGGTGTATAAAGCAGCTAAATACTTGTATTGTTTGGTTGATTTTTCAGGCCTGAGACTGGCAGTCTGAGAATCTCTTGGAAGGATGACAGTATGCAATGAAACAAATATGAGGGATTTCCTTCTATCTTGTCTTTGAAGTACAATATTTTTCCCCTTATTTTGCTTTACTCTGATTGTTTTGCTTTATTCAACATTCTGTTTTGATTGAATTTATTCTGTTTTGTGTTGATTTTGCTATACATGATGGGATGGACAACTAATGTGAAGATAACAAGATGTACTATGTTAACTATAATTTTCCTAGTATCCTGCTATGAAGTTCTGTATCAATTGTGCTGCATTGTTTTGATTGGCTTTGTTTTGTTTTTGCTGGATTGTATTCTTAAAGAAATGAATTCCTCAGGTCCTGGATGTATTTATTTGGTAGATTCTTTATTACTGAGTCAAATTTACTGCTTGCGACTGGATTGTTAATTATATCTGTGGCCCCTTGGGTTGGTTTTAATAGCATGTGTATGTTTCAACATATGTCAATTTCTTCAAAAATTTACTAAATAGTTGAAATATCATTTTTATGTAATTACTATCTTCTAGGTTTCAACAATGCTGTTGTTATTTCATTTTTATCATTTGTAATTACATTGATGTCTTTTCTTTCTCACTGAGTCATGATAAGTGCTTGTCTATTTGATTCTTTTGAAGAACCAGCTCTTTGATTCACTGATTTTAAGGTTTTTTTTGTTCTGTTTTTGTATCTATTGCACTGATTTTTGCTTTCATCTTTATAATTTCCCTCTTTCATTTTGGATTCAAGTTGGTTTGTTCTTTCTCAAGTATCTTCAGTTTTTTCATAAAATAATTTATTTGTGCTTGCTCTGTTTTTCTAATGTGTGCACTGATAGTGATATTGATGGCGGAGGCACAGAGTACATGCCCAAATCAGACCAGTGTTAATTCTGTATCTTCAATAAATGTCCAAATTTGCTTGGAAAAAAACAATGGCCCCTAGGGTGACTCAGGTGTGCTCAGTGGCCAAGAGTTTCTTGTTTACCTGCTTTGAATATCAGAATGAGTGGGTGGGTTGGGAGAGGGAGCAGGTTCCTAGTAAGTAATCTCTGCTGCATGCTGATGAAAAATGTTGCAAAACTGCAATATCTTTTATTTGAAGGATAAAAATTATGTGAGGATCCATATACCACAAATCTGTCCTGTGGCCTGAATCTAGTGTGACACTTGGATACCACTAGTTGAACTTCTCCAAATGGTGGCTCCTGTGTTGGGTACGGGTTGAGGCCCGATAGCCAGCAATGTGAGACCATTTCACCTATTTTAATTTAAAATGCTATGTACATATTTTGTTTGATCTACAAGAATCTTCTTTCAAACTTATTTTTTTGCAGTAGAATGTATGACCCTCTGTATCTTTAAAGTATGTGAGTTTTTGGTAGATTTTCTCTGTATCTTTGTGATGTGATTCCTGCTCTATTCAGCAACATTGCAACATGTTATTTGACTTCTTAATGGAAGTAATATTTTCAAGAATAAGAATCTCAACATTGTTTTAACTTATATTTAAATAATGGCTAGTAATATTAAACATTTTATCATATATTTATTGGTTATTTGTACTTCTTCAATTGAGAATGTTTTTTATTTCTAATGGCCATTTTTGGATTGGGTATTTAAATTTTGGAGGCCTAATTTTTGTGCTGTTTATGAAGTCTAGACATTAGTTCTTTGTCTAATGAGAAACAATGAAAATTTTTCCTATTTTTATATTGAATTTTTACTATGTGGTTTCATAGTGATTGAGATATTTTAGTTATCATTTTGCAAATTTTCTGGAAGGCCACCACCTGCTTCTTATTGATACTAATCCACACTAAGGCAGACCAGATCGCCAGTTACCCTTGGCAGTGCTTAAAAAGTGTTTCTTCCACTGGTATGATTCCCAGAGTTTCCTAGCTTTATGTAGCCCAGTGCAAGGACCTGGCATCATACTTTGGGGGAGGGGCGCATGGCTAGCCATAGAGGTTCCAGAGGTTCTGAGCTGTGCTCAGCCTACCATCCCAATACAATCCATCTAGGAAATGTTCAGCCAGATATATGGGTTTTAGCAGTTCTGACATTTGTCCAGCACAATAAAAGGCCCTAGCATCACACTTTGCAGGTGCACCATGGAGAGTCATGCACGTCCTGATGATCAAATCTCCACCCAACCCAATGCAACACCTTGGCATCATCGATCAGAAGACTGCCCCAACAAAGCTCATAATTCTTAGAAGAGCCAAAACCATCTGTTGAGAAATGCAGGAAAATGCTTGCATCTGAAAGACATCATTCCAGAGACCTTTTAGATTGGGGGGAGCACTGGTGAGCCAAAGGAAGGCAGAAGCCATGCCTGTCATTTTCTGTTTCCCATGAAAACCTGTATTCAGAGGAACAGGTACCTCTCCAACACTACATAACAGGACAATCAGTAAGCATCTTTGACATAATCAGATTATCTGGAGGAATGTAAAAAATGACAAAATAAAAGAGCAAAATGCAGTCTCAGACTTTTAGCCTATCAAGAAAAAACCTAGGAGACACTGACATGGAAGACAAAGGAAAATGTCAAGCTAAAATTTCTGAAATGATAGTAGCTGAGGTAAAGAAACACCATGAGGCTACAGAGGAAATCAGATCAGAGATAATCTCTCAGGTATAAAAAAAAAGAAATGACAAGAATTATGCAATAAATGATGTCTTTCTAAAAAACACATACCTAATAAAGTGGAGCATACGAAAATTATGCATACCTTGAATGAACAATATAGGAAAGAAATGAATGCATGAAACAGATTCAAAGACACATTGAGGAACTTAAAGTTTCATTGAAAGCTGGCAAAACCACTTGAATGAAACTTAAAATAGACTCTCTGAACTTGAAGATAGGATGGGAGCTAATGATCACAAAATGAAAGACCTCTTCAAATAACAAGGAATCATGAAACAAAATTTGTCAGCTTCAAGGTGATGCAAAGAAAAACATATAAATAAGGTAAATATCAACAAAAAACCAGGAGTCAGTACAAATGACATGAGGACTGTTTACAGAAAATAATAGAAAAAAATTTCAAGTATGGGAAAAGAATCTTCTATACAGACAAATGAGGCATACAGAACTCCAATTCACCATAAGATATAAATCTTCACCAAGACATATAATAATTAAGATCCCAGAAGTACAGCACAAGAATAGAATACTAAATGCTGTGAGACAAATGAAACAGATCATCTATGAAGAAAAGTGCATGAGCATCAGAGATGTTTTCTCAAAACAAAGCATCAAATCAAGAAGAGCACGGACTGAAGAACTTCAAGTCTTTAAAGAAAACAATTTCCAAACCAGAATGATGTATCCTGAAAAACTACCTTTCAAAATCAATGGACAAATAAGATATTTTTGTGAAGAACAACTGAAGATATTCATGAACAAAAAACCAATAATACAAAGAGTAGAGACAGATACTCTAGAAAGAGATAAAGATGACCAAACTTCCAAGAACAGCAACAGAAAGAAAGCACCAAGCAGGCAAGTACTTCAACACAGAGAATAATTAGAAAATCAACAACAGAAAGATAATGTGACAAAGATAAGTCAGTATATATCAATTATAATCATCAATGCAAATGGCCTCAATTCACCAATCAAAACAAACAAACTAGCAGAGTGGGTTAAGAAAAAAAAAATCAGCAATATACTATATACAAGAAACACATTTAATTCAAAACTTTCATAGACTGAAAGTCAAATGATGGAAAACAATACTCCATGAGATACGAACCCAGAAAAAAACAAGGGATAGGTCTTCTGTTGGAAGACATTGTGACTTCAAGCCAAGAATGATCAAAGTGATAAAGAAAGTCACTACATACTTGTTCAGGGAAATTTTCAAGAGGAAGTGATAATATGCATATATTCATCAAATATGTGAGCACCAAACTATGTAAGACAAATGCTAATAGATATGAAAAATCAAATAAGCAGTAACATAATTATATTGTGGAATCTTAACACCTCATTACCACAAAAAGGTGGGTCAACTAGACAAAAGATCAGCAAACATATAATAGAACTAAACAAACCAGGTGAACAAAAGGAAATAGCACACGTGTACACAGTTTTTCATGCAGTGACATCAGATTACACATTGTTGTCAGCTGCACATGAGTCATTCTCTAAAACAGACTCATATTAGCCCACATAACATGCTTAAATAAATGCAAAGGAATAAAAATTATCCCATGCACATTGTGTGACCAAGTGCAATAAAATTGGAAATTAATAAAAGAAGAAACCACAAAAATTCCATAAACACATGGAAATTAAATAACACTCTACAAAACAATCATTGGGTCACAGAAGATATTAACACATTATAAAATATCTACAATCAAATAAAATGCAAATAAAAGTTACTGGAATTTGTAGGACAAAATGAAAGCAGTCTTCAGAAGAAAATTTATGCCAGTGAAGTCTCACATCAAGAAAATGGAATAAACACAAATAAATAACCTAACGTTTCCCCTCAAACTTTTAGAAAAAGAAGAGCAAATCAAGTGTAAAGCCCAAGAGGGGAGAAATTTGCAAATATTAGAGCAGAAATTAATGCAGTGACACTGAGAAACAATACAAAGAATCAACGAAGAGTTGGTTCCTTGAAAGAATATATAAAATAGATAAACTAACCTTATCAAAAATAGGAAAGAAATAACTCAAATCCATGCAGTAGGAAATGAAAAGGATTAAATCACTAAAGATTCTGGAAAAACTGAGAATTTCATCAACACCTGTTTAGAAAATCTATACTCTCAAAGTATGGAAAATACAGAAGAATTGGACAGATTCCTGAAAATAAAGGCATTACTAAAACTAGATCAAGAAGATATGAAAATCTTGAATAACTGAATATCATTTAATGAAAGTGAAAATGTAACTAAAATTTATCAAACAAAAACAAGCCCAGGTTCTGGTGGATTGACAGATTAACTTTACAAAAAATTTAGAGAACATTTAGCACCAATACTCCTCAAACATTAATGAAATTGAAAAGAGAGCAATTCTTCCAAAATCATTCTTGGAGGCAAGTTTTACACTGATACCAAAGCTAGATAAAGACATAACCAAAAAAAAAAAAAAGAGAGAACTACAGTCCAGTTTCCTTAATAAACATACATGCAAAAATCCTAGATAAAATACAAGAAAAAGAATGCAGAAAACCATCAAGATTGTATAACATGATCAAATAGTATTTGTCCCAGAAATGCAGAGATAGTTTAACAAATGCATATCAATAAATGCAATACACCATGTTAACAGACACAAATTTATCACATGACCATCTCAATACATGCAGAAAACAACTTTTGATAAAATTGAACACTAATTCATGATTTAAAAAACCTAGAGAAAATTGGAATAGATGGTCTTTATCTCAAACTGATAATAGCCACTTAAGGCAAACCAACAGTGAACATTATACTAAATGTACAAGAACTGAAAGCTTTCACGCTAAAATCAAGAACACTACAAGAATTTCCACTATCACTATTCCTACTACATTAGCCAGTACATTTAGAAAAGAGAGAGAACTAAATGGAATAATAATAGGAAAGGAACAAATTAAATTCTCATTATTCACTGATGGCATGACACTCTACCTAGAAAATTACCAAAACTTCACCAACAGATTTCTAAACTTAATAAACAACTTTAGTAGTTTAGTGGGGTAAAAAAATTCAACACTCAAAAGTCAATATCTCTACTGTACATAAAAGATGGAGTGAGAGAGAAATTAGAGGAACCACACTCTTTACAATAAGATAAAAAATAATGAAATACTTATGAATCAATTTAACAAGGGAAGTAGAAAACCTATACATTGAAAATTACTGTACTCTCAAAAGGAAACATAAAGGATATCAAAAAATGGAAAATACTCCTTGCTCATGGATAGGAAGATCCAACATCTTGAAAATTGCCATACTTCCAAGACTGTCATACAGATGCAATGCAATCCTGATCGAACTACCATTAGCATACCTCACAGTTCTAGAAAAAACATTCCTAAAATTCATCTGGAACCAGAGGAGACCTGGATAGCACAGGAAAATACTGAGCAACAAAGGCAAGGTAGGAGGCATTACTATTCCTGACTTGAAATTATACTACAAAGCTATTATAATAAAATCAGCATAGTACTGGCAAATTAATAGACCTGTGGATCAATGTAACAGAGTAGGTGATGCAGACAGAACTACAAACAGACTCAGCCAACTAATTTTTATGGTGAGGCCAAATATGTTCACTGAAAGAAAATAGCCTCTTAGGTAAATGGTCCAGGAATAATTGGCTCTCCACATGCCAAAGACAAACTAGAGCCAAGCCTATCACCATTGACTAAACTAAAGTCAAAGTAGATCAAAGATCTTAATATTAAGGAAAAAATACTATATTTTCTGCAAGAGAAAGTAGGTAGAAATCTCAAGGACATAGGAATAGACCAAGATTTCATGAACAAAAACTAAACTGCACAGAAAGTACTTCAAAGAATAAACCAATGGCATCTCATTTTACTAATAAATATTGTACATCCAAAGAAATCACCAACATAGTGAATATAATACCCACAGATTGGGAAAACTTTTACTAACTCTCAGTCTAACAAATGATTTCTATCTAGAACCTACATATAATTGAAAAAAATCAGGCCCACCAAATTTAAAGACCCAAACCAAAAATGTTCCTCTGAGATGAGTACACAATTCTCAAATGAAGAAATTCAAATGAAAAATAGATATATGAAAAATGTTCAACATTATTGGTGTTTAGAGAAATACAAATTAGAACAACACTGCGAATCCATCTCACTCCAGACAGAATGGCAATCATCAACATCTAAAAAATGCTGGATGGGTTTTTTTGGGAAAGGAACACTTCTACATTGTTGGTGGACAGGTAAAACCACTGTGGCAACAAGTGTGGAGATTCCTCAGAAAACTAGGTTTAGAATTTCCATTCAACCCAGATATTCCCTTTCTGGGTATTTTCACAGAAGAGCTTAAAACATCATACCACAATGATATATGTGCACACACATTTTAGCTTCACAAGTTGTAATAGTTATATCTTGGAAATAATTCAAATGTCCATCAACTGGTAAATGTATAAAAAGTTGTGGTATTTTTATACAACAGAGTACTACTCAGGTGTGAAGAAAGATAAACTAGATGCTTTTCTAGTAAATGGATGCAACAAGAGAACATACTTGTAAGTGAAATACATGAGACTCGTGTAAACACATTATTGTCTTGTTGGTGTGATAAATTAAAAGTAAATAAGGTGTAAAAGTCACAATAGATACAGTTAAAGGGAAAGAAGCTAATCAAAGGGGAATTACATTGTTTGATCAATTCTACATGGCAGTATCTGGTAACCTGAGCAAGTATTTTGAAGATAATACTGTTCAATAAAACAACAGTTGTTAAATTCCTAACATCTTGGGTTTTTTTTTTTTACATTTTTATTTAAGAAGAAAAAGAAAAAAAACAGAAAAAGGGTACAGTACAAAATTTAAAAAATAAAGAGTAAGAAGTCACTGTTTAATAGATTACATATTCTCATCTTAGAAATAGTTGTTCAAGTTACAAAATTGAAGAAAAAACAGAAAAAGGGTACAATACAAAATTTAAAAAATAAACAGTAAGAAGTCACTGTTTAATAGATTACATATTCTCATCTTAGAAATAGTTGTTCAAGTTACAAAATTGAAGCATATAAAGTGGACTTTTAAACAGTGAGAGTGCAAACAGTTTTTTTTTTGTTCAATGATCCAAAAAAAACCTCAGTGCTATGGTTATCTATCTTATGCACTTAAACATATACACAGTTATAACCTTTAGAGCACTTTCTTTTATTTTCCTTTGTACAATGACAATTACACATTTTGGGTTTTATTACTCCCACAGTTCTTATTACTTTTTTTGAAGAGAGTAAAACCAAATGTGACATATCAGAACAGAGTCAGTCAAATCAAAAGGATGGACATTATAGATAATGTAAAAACAAACTACAAGGTGATCAACAATGGTTACCATACTGCCTCTTGCTATTTTAAGAAGAATTGCCAGTTATAATAAAATTGAACAAAACAGTAAAGAATAAAACCAAAGCATTGGAGACATTACAGGACTTTAAAACAAGATAATAGTCAATTGGAATGGGCGTCATAATGAATCTTATTGTCTTCACAGTTTTGCCTATACTTTTGAACTTGGTACTATCAAGCAAAACAGAATAGGGGAAAATCAGTCAAAACAAGATGGTGAGGGAAATACAGGATTTCAAATCAAGTTAATAGGAAATCAAAGTATGTTACTATAATGTATCCTGCTATTTTTATTTATTAATATCTTGTTTTGAAATCCTGTATTAATATTTTTATTTTAGAAAAGCAAAACAGAAAAAAGGATAGAAATGATGCCGAATTTCTGAAAAATAGTAGTAATTTAACATTAATTAATATAAGGCATGTTATTAGAAGAAGTTTTTCAGGTTGCAAGGTTTAGGCATAAAAATGATCAAACAGTCAAATAACAAAAGCACAAACTGTTCTTTTGGATAAGCTCCCAGAGATTAGTAGTATAGTTATCTATAAGGCTTTTATAGGTAAATGGAGGCAACTTGAGACCATACTCATAAGTAAAATAAATCAAACTCACATTCGTAAATATCGTATTATCCCCCTAGTGTAAAAATAAAAACCTGAAAGGGTAATAAAATCCAGAATGCAAAATAGATACTGTGATAATAAAAAGGAAAGAAAGTGCTCAAGTGAGATAGGAGAACAAGTGAGATAGGAGAAAGGAGAGAAGGAAGAATGGAAAAGATTTTATCTATATAGGCATATACATATATACTGTTTTTGTTTTTGTTGTTACAGTTGATGTCATTTTGCTTTTTTTCTTATTTTTATTTCCTTTGTTGCATAGCTTTGTGACTTTTCTGTGCTTTTTTCTTTAAAATAAAAAAGAAGTAAACAACATAAGTGATTTACCTTTAATATTGCCAGAAACTTCAGGACACTAAATGGACATCATGCACCATGTGGCACTCATGCCACACCAACAGTTTACCTATGGAACCAGGTATCTACTACCAACAGAGGAATTTATTTCATAGTGTTCATCTTCAAGGTGTTTTATTCTTAGGAAAGAAGAGGAGTCTGTAGCCAAACTCTTTCTGAACTTCAAATGAATTATGTTTGCCAAAGTGGGTTGAGGTACAACTGCCCAGTTAGGATGATTCACGTGGACAGAAATAAGAACTCTACTCTATAGAAAGCCAGATGTTCTCTTCTTTCTGACTGTCTATAGAGTGTTTCTGCTTGTTTGGGTAGTCAAAAGTGAAAGACCAGTGACACTAAATCAGTCTTTTTCAAGTTTAACTATGCTCACTCAGCTTCTGGGTGGTCAATTTTAGGTTCCTTATGTAAGTGATATAATCTGAGGTTTTCATTTCAGTGTCTGATTTATTTTATTTAAAATAATGTCTCCATGACATTCTTGTTGCAAATGACAGGATTTCATTTTATCTTTTAACTCTTAATTTTATTAGAACAATATTTACAGACATAACCATTACACTATTCATTGATTGTTGGGACATGAACATAGCACATGTTAATTCTATAGAATCCCATGGGAAAAATGTATACACATTTTAGGAAAAGAAAAACTTGCATAAATATTTTAATACCAAATTTATTCAAACATTATGGGATTAATACAATTTATATTTGGCCTTTAAAGTTGCAATACATTCTCAAAGTGATTGCCATTATCTTCCAGACATTTATTAGTATGGTAAGCTGCTACACAGATAATCTTGTTTAAAGTATCCATTGAAAAGACTACACATGCATTTTATATTTTTTCTCTATGGACCAGCCAGACAACATGTTTTCTGTGATATGTTACATTCAGGAGGGTAGCTGGTAGGTAAAAGCCTGAAGCTGTTAAATCAGGAGAACATAGGGAAACTCAATTGCAGTTCTTTTTTTATTATTTAGAGGGAAAAAACAAAACAGTATAAGGATGCAAGTAATACAAAATTTCAAAAAACAGTAAGAAATCACTAGTTAATAGATTAAATATTGTCATCTTAGAAATAGTTGTTAAAGAATTAAAGCTACAAAGTGGACATTCAAGCAATGAGACTGCAAAAACTTGTGATCAATGATCCAACAAAAACTTAGTAATATGGTCATCTATCTTAACACACCTAAACACAGTTGCAGTTGTATCCTTTAGAGTGCTTTTTTTCCCTCTTTTTTTACAACATTTACACATTTGGGGTTTTATTACTCCCATAGATCTTATCGGGTTTTTTGTGAAGAGAATAAAACCAAATATGACAAAACAAAGCACCCAGTCAAAACAAAGGATGCACATAGAAAATGATGTAAAAACAGAATACAAGATAATCAACAATGGTTACCATAATGCCTCTTGCTATCTTAAAAATAATTGCCTAAATCATTAGGTATAATACAATTGAACAAAACAGTACAGAACAAGACCAATAAAATCTAAACCTTGGAGACATTACAGGACTTCAAAAGAAGATAACAGTCATACCAGAATGGGTGTCATAGTGAATCTTATTGCCTTCAAAGTAGTTGCCTATACCCTCAAACTTGATACTATCAAACAGAACAGAACAGAGTAAAATCAGTCAAAACAAGATGGTGGGAGCAATACAGGGCTTCAAATCAAGTTAATAGGAAATCAAAAGATTACTATAATATATCCTGCTAACTTTTTTGATTTTTACCCTTAATTAAAAATATAATAAAAATTAAATAAATATTTTTTTTAAAAAACGAGGAAGATTGAGATAAAAGAGCACATAACAACAGAATAATACAGGTCAAAGCATAACAATTTCAGCAACCAGGTGCATCACCGCAGAATATCCCGACTTAATAGTAGTTACCATAGTGTCACTTTCCTTGAAATATTTGAGCATAACTTCATATACTATGGCCTCAAACATATCAAAGCAGTGTGAAACCATTCAAGAGCATGAAAGTATGACAGGGTATTTAGAACCAGCTAACAGAAAATGAACAACGGTTTCTATATTATCACTTTGCCTATAAAAATTTTTGTTTATACTATCACATATAAAAAATCTAGTAAAATACAATATAATAAAACCAATGGAGACAGAAGAACAACAGTCTGAAGGGACTTCAAAACAAGATGATATTAAATCAGCATTAGCTATTATGATGTCATTTTTTTCTTTAAAATAGATGTTCATATCAACAAAGTCAATAATATCAAACGTCCCAAAATAAAGCCATTCCAGTTAATGAGTGAAAACTTTATAAGGCTTCAAGGCCACATAATGGGGAATCGTGATTACCACATACTTTTATATATTTAAATAATTTCTTACAATAGGGAAACTATTCTGTATTCGTACATATGAGTTAGATTTATTTCACTTATGGGTATGGTCTCAAGCTGCACCCTTTTATTTATAAATATCTCAATGTGATCTTTCTTTATGGCTGAGTAGTACTCCATTGTATAAAAATACCACAACTTTTTTATCCATTCCTCAGTTGATGGACACTTAGGTTGTTTCCATGATCTGACAATTAAAAATTGTGCTGCTATAAACATGGGTGCACATATATCACTGTGGTATGATGCTTTCATTTCTTCTGGGAATATGGTTAGAAGTGGAATAGCTGGAACAAATGGGACTTCCAATCCCAGGTTTTTGAAAACATCTCCAGACTGACCTCCACAATGGTTACACCAGTCTACACTCCACTAACAGTGCAGGAGAGTTCCTGTTTCCCCACAGCCTCTCCAGCATTTGTTATTGATGGTTTTCTTAATCCTGGCTATTGTTTCCAAAGTGAGATGGCATCTTAGTGTGGTTTTAATTTGCATTTCTCTAAAGAGTAATGATGAACATTTTTTTCATGTATACATTTTCCATTTGTATTTCTTCATCTGAGAATTGTGTACTCAGCTCAGATGCCCATTTTTGAACTGGATCTTTGAATTTTGGAGGTCTGATTTTTAAAAATTCTTTATATGTTTTAGACAGAAGTCCTTTGTCTGAAGGACAGTCCACTAAGATTTTCTCCCAGTTTGTAGGTTTTCTTTTCACTGTGCTGGTGATTTCTTTTGACACACAGAAACTTTTTAATAAGAGGTGGTCCCAGTTACTGATTCTGGGAAGTATTTCCCATGTGGTTTGAGTCCTGTTCATGAATTTGCTACCTACCCCTACATCTGCAAGGTTTCTACCCAATTTTTCTTCCAATATATTTAGTGTTTCTGTTTTAATATTCATATCTTTGATGAATTTAGATTTTAATTTAGGACATGGTGATTGGCATGGGTATAGTTTTAGTTTTGGGCATATGGAGAACCAGTTTTCCCAACACCATTTATTAAAGGGACTTGCATTCTTCCAGTGAAACTTTATCAAAGATAAGGTGGTTAGGGGGACCAGGCCAGAAGGGTGAGTGTAACAGCAGCGGCTGGAAGCTCCACCCAACCTGCGGGAACTTTCTCCCTGACCTGGGGACCCAGGCAGGTTCCCCACCAGACTGGGGACCAGGCCAAATCAGAGACTGTGGCAGTGGTGGCTGGGAGCTCCACCCAGCCTGAGGAGACACTCTTCCTGGCCTAAGGAGCAGGCCGTAGTTCCCTGCTGGGTCCAGTGAGTGGGGCCATCACAGGGTACCCCATTCCAAGCTGGAAGATTTCTCTGCACAACTGGAACAACACTTGAAGCTCCAAAATACAGGAAAATGACAAAACGAAAGTCCAAAATGCAATCTCATACATCCAGTCCATCCCAAGAAAACCCAAGAGGCATGTGCATAGAAGAAAACACATGCCACATGACTGAAATACCTGAAATAATGGTAAGTGAAATAAAGAAGCAAGTATGGGAAGCCTTAAAGGAATTCAAACTAGAAATAATCTCTCAGATGAAAGAAGAATTGATAAAAGAAATGAAGCAGATGCAAAACATAGCTAAAAAAGATGCAGTTAAAAAATTGGAGGAACTAAACAAAAATATAGAATCCCTGGATGAACAATATAAGAAACAAACAGAATACATAAAACAGATGCGAAGAGATATACAGGAAACAAAAACTCCACTGAAAGTTGTAAAAACTGCCTCAATGAATGTGAAGATAGAATCTCAGACCTTGAAGACAAGATTGCAACCAGTGAACAGGAAAGAAAAGATCTTTTAAAAATAACAAGAAATCAGGAAATAACAATTCAACACTTATAGGATGATGCAAAGTGAAACAACACAAGGTTGATAGGCATAAATGAAAAAGAAGGGGACAACATAAAGGATGTCAAGAGGATATTTAGACAAGTAATAGCTGAAAATTTCCCAAACATGAGATTGGAAACTGATATCAAGATCAATGAAGCATATAGAACTCCAAATAGTCACAACCAAAATAAATCTACACCCAGACATATAATAATGACCATCCGAGAAACTGAACAACAGAATAGAATATTAAAGGCTGTCAGAGAGAAAAGACAGATCACCTATAAAGGAAAACCAATCAGAATTACAGCAGACATCTCAGCACAAACAATAAAGTCAAGAAGAGCATGGAGTAATGTATTTCAGATCCTAAAGGAAAATGATTCCCAAACTAGGATGATGTACCCTGAAAAACTGTCCTTCAAATTTGATGGAGAAATAACATACTTCCATGACAAAGATCAGCTGAAAAACTTCATGGTCACCAAGCCAACCCTTCAAAGAATACTGAAAGACGGCCTAGACACATTTAGGGAAAAAATCCACTAAACCAAGCAGACAGTTGAACAGAGCAGAAAGATAAACATGCAACAGCGGAAAGATAATATGTCAACAATAAACCAATTTATAACAGTTTTTACTATTAATTTAAATGGTCTCAATACACCAATTAAAAGAAACAGACTGGCAGAATGGATCAAGAAACAAAATCCAACCATATGCTGTCTACAAGAAACCCACCTAAATCAAAAGGATATTCACAGACTCAAAGTCAAAGGATGGAAAACAAGACGCCATACAACAGGAACCCAAAAAAAGCAGAGGTAGCTATTCTGTTTGCAGACAAAGTCAAATTCAAGCCAATAATGATCAGGAAGGATAAAGAAGGTCACTACATACTGGTTAAGGGAAAACTCCAAGAGGAAGAGATGACTATCTTAAATATATGTGCACCAAACTCCAGAGCACCCAGTTATATAAAACAAGTACTAACAGAAATGGAAAACCAAATCAGCAGTAACACAATTCTGACAGGAGACCTTAACACACCATTGACACCAATTGACAGATCAACCAAACAGAAAATCAACAAAGAAATAAAATAACTGAATTGCACTTGTGAACAAATGGACTTAATAGACATATACAGAGTATTCCACCCAACAACAACAGAATACACATTCTTCTCAGCAGTACATGGGTCATTCTCTAATGACCATATATTAACTCACAGAACATATTTAAGTAAATGCAAAAGAGTTGAAATTATCCCTTGCATGCTATCGGATCATAGAACCATGAAATCAGTAATTAATGATAAAAGATACTGCAAAAATCCCACAAACACATAGAAACTGAATAACAAACTCCTGAGTAATCAGTGGGTAACAGAGGAAATTAAAAAAGAAATTGAGCAATACCTACAAACAAATGAAAATACAGATACAACTTACTGGAATCTATGGGATGCAACGAAAGCCGTCCTCAGAGGAAAATTTATTGCACTGAGTTCCCACATCAGGAAAACAAAACGAATACAAATAAACAACATGATGCTACACATCAAACAGCTAGAAAAAGAAGAGCAAGTCAAGCCCAAAGCCAAAAGAAGAGAGGAAATTATAAAAATCAGAGCAGAAATCAATGGAATAGAGACTAAGAAAACAATCCAAAGAATCAATGATTCAAAAAGTTGGTTCTTTGAAAGAATAAATAAAATCGATAAGCCCCTATCCAACCTTATTTAAAAAAGGGAAGAAAGAGCTCAAATCCATGGAATAAGAAATGAAAAAGGTGAAGTCATTACAGACTCAATAGAAATACAGAAGATCATCAACACCTATTTCAAAAACCACTACTCTCAAAGGTTTGATAACACAGAAGAAATAAACAGATTCTTAGAAACATATGAAATACCAAAGCTAGATCAAGAGGATGTAAAACTGCTGAATAACCCAATCTCTATCAATGAAATTGAACATGTAATTAATTCCTTATCTACAAAGAAGAGCCCAGGCCCAGACGGAGTCACTGCAGAATTCTACAAGGAATACAAAGAAGACTTAATACCGACATGCCTCAAACTCCTCAATGAAATTGAAAGGGAAGCAATCCTTCCAAAGTCATTCCTGGAAGCAAATATTACTCTAGTACCAAAACCTGAGAAAGACCCAACTGAAAAAGGGAACTACAGACCAATCTCTCTAACGAACACAGATGCAAAAATCCTCAATAAAATATTGGCAAATAGAATGCAGCAAATCATCAAGAAGATTATACATAATGACCAAGTGGGATTCATCCCAGGAATGCAGGGTTGGTTCAACATACGTAAATCAATAAATGTAATCCACCATATCAATAAAGCCAAAAGTAAGAATCACATGATCATTTCCATAGATGCAGAAAAAGCTCTTGATAAGGTCCAACATTCATTCAAGATAAGAACTTTACAGAAAATTGGAATAGATTGTCTTTACCTCAGTATAATAAAGGCTGTTTGTGACAAACCAACAGCCAGAGTCATACTAAATGGCCAAAAATTGAAAGCCTTTACTTTAAAATCAGGCACAAGACAAGGATGTCCTTTATCACCTCTCTATTTAATATAATACTGGAAGTACTAGCCAGAGCAAAGAGAAGAGAGAAAAATAAAATGGGTAAAGATAGGAAAAGAAGAAGTTTAATTTTCATCGTTTGCAGATGACATGATACTCTACATAGAAGACCCCCTTAGCTCCATTGAAAGACTCTTAGATATAATAAATAAATTCAGAAATGTAGCTGGGTACAAAATCAATACTCAGAAATCAATAGCATTCTTATACACTAACAACAAAATCACAGAGAGAGAAATAAGAGAAGCCACACTCTTCACACTAGCAAGCAAAAAATTGAAATATTTAGGAATTACTCTTATGAAAGAAGTGAAAGAACTATACAGGGAAAATTATAATACACTGAAAGAAGAAATTGAAGATGATCTCAGAAAATGGAAAGACATCCCATGTTCAAGGATAGGAAGAATAAACATTGTGAAAATGGCCATTCTCTCCAAATTGTTACACAGATTCAATGCAATCCCAATGAAAATACCATCAACATACCTTATAGATCTAGAGAAATCATTCCAAAAATTCATCTGGAAGCAGAAGAAACCTAGATTATCAAAGGCAATTCTATGCAGCAAAGGCAAGGCAGGAGGCATAACAATCCCTGACTTGAAGTTATACTACAAAGCAACAGTAGTAAAATCAACATGGTACTGGAATCAAAACAAGAGCAGAGGATCAATGGAATAGATTAGAAGATGCAACCACAACTACAAACACACTCAATCACCGTATCTTTATAAAGGAGCAAAGCAGGTTCACTGGAAAAACGACAGTCTTTTTAATAAATGGTGTTGGAAAAACTGGCTCTACATTTGCCAAAAACTAAAACTCGCCCCAAGCCTATCACCATGTACTGAATTAAAATCTAAATGGATCAAAGATCTGAATATTGAAACAGAAACACTAAATCTATTGAAAGACAAATTCGGTAGAAACCTTGAAGACATAGGGATAGGTAGAGAATTCATGAACAGGACTCAAACTGCATGGGAAACACTTCCCAGAATCAATAACTGGGACCACCTCTTACTAAAAAGTTTCTGTAAGTCAAAAAAAAAAATCTCCAGCATAGTAAAAAGAAAACTCACAAATTGGGAAAAGATCTTAGTGAACTCCCCCTCAGACAAAGGACTTTTGTCTAAAACATACAAAGAATTAAAAAAAATCAGACCCCCAAAATTTAAAGACCCAATCCAAAAATTGGCATCTGAGATGAATACACACTTCTCAAAGGAAGAAATACAAATGGAAAATAAATACATGAAAAAATGTTCATTATCCTTGGTTATTAGGGAAATGCAAATTAAAACCACACTGAGATTCCATCTCACTCCTGAAAGAATGGCTAGGATCAAGAAAACCAACAACAACAAATGCTTGAGAGGCTGTGGGGAAAAAGGAACTCTCCTACACTATTGGTGGGAGTGTAGACAGAGACAACCTTTGTGGAGGTCAGTTTGGAGATTTCTCAAAAAGCTGGAATTGAAAGTCCTATTTGTTCCAACTATTCCACTTCTAGGCATCTTCCCAGAAGAACTGCAAGCATCATACCACAGTGATATATGCACACCTATGTTTATAGCAGCACAATTTGTAATTGCCAGATGTTGGAAACAACCCAAATGTCCATCAACTGAGGAATGGATAAAAAAGTTGTGGGATTTCTATACAATGGAGTACTACTCAGGTATAAAGAAGGATCACATCAATGTATATCAATAAATGGGCACAGCTTGAAGCCATACTCATAAGTGAACTAAATCAAACTTGCATCTGTGAACACCGAATAGTTTCCCTAGTGTAGGAAATGATTCAAATATATAAAAGTATGTGATAACCATGATTCCCCATTATGTGGCCTTGAAGCCTTATAAACTTTTCACTCATTAATTGGAATGGCTTTATTCTGGGCTGTTTGATATTATGGCCTGTGATGCAATGATCAGCTATTTTGAAGAAAACAAGACATCATAATTGCTAGTGCTGATTTAATATTATCTTGTCTTAAAGCCACACCATACTATGGCTCTTCTGTCTCCATTGATTTTATCATGCTGTAGCTTGCTGGATTTTATCATATGCAGTAGTATAAACAAAAATTATTATAGCCAAAGAGACAATATAGAAACCATTGATCATTTTTTTCTGTTAGCTGGTTCTAAATACTCTACAATACTTTCATCCACTTGAATGGTGTTATACAGTCTTGATATGTTTGGTGCTATAGCATATGAAGTTATATTCAAATACTTCAAAGAAAAAGACACTATGGTAACTACTATTAAGTTGGGTTATTTGGTGATGAAGCACTAGGTTGCTGAAAGTGTCATGCTTTAACCTATATTGTTATGTTGTTATGCCCCCTTTTATCTCATCCTCTCCCTTATTCATTAAAAAATATTTAATTTTTAAAATTTCTTTTATAAACTAAGGGGAAAAATAAAAAATCTAGCAGGATATATTATAGTAACTTTTTTGATTTCCTGTCAACTTGAAGTCCTGTATTACCCCCGAAATCTTGTTTTGACTGATTAAACTCTATTCTACTCTGTATGAAAGTATTAAGTATCAGAGTATAGGCAACTACTTTGAAGGCAATAAGACTCACTATGATGCCCATTCTGGTTTGACTATTATCCTCTTTTGAGGTGCTGTAAGATTTACAAAGTTTAGGTTTTATTGGGCTTGTTCTCTACTGTTTTGTTTAACTTTATAATACCTACAGACATAGACAATTCTTCTTAAGGATGCAAGAGGCATTATGGTAACCATTGTTGATAACCTTGTACTCTGTTTTTACATCATGTGCTATGTCTATCCTTGGTTTTGACTGACAGCTTTGTTTTATCATGCTTGATTTTATTCTCTTGCAAAAAAGTAATAATATCTAAGGGAGCAATAAAGCCCAAAATGTGTAAATTTTGTTGTAATAAAAAGAGGAAAAGAAAAGTGCCCTGAAGGATACAACAGCAAGGGTGTTTCAGTGTGTTACATAGAAGACCATAGTAATATTTTGGATTGGATTACTGAACACAACTGTTTGCAGTCTCACTGTTTGAATGTTCGCTTTGTATGCTTTGATCCTCTGACCTAAAACACCGTTTCTAAGATGATAGCGAGTGATCTATTAGCTGGTGATAGCTTACTGTTTTTTGTTTTTTGCTTTTCTGTAGTTTTGAATTACTTGTATCCTTACACTGTTTCATTTTGTTCTGCTTTTTTTTCTCTTTTTCCTTTTAAATAAAATATTTTTAAAAACTACAAAAAAAGATAAGGTGGTTGAGTGTGTTTGTAGTTGTGGATGCATCTTATAATCTATTCCATTGATCTTTGGCTCTGTTTTGATTCCAGTAAGATATTGATTTTTCTATGACTGTTTTGTAGTATAACTTCAAGTCAGGGATTGTGATTCCTCCTGCCTTGCCTTTGTTGATTAGAACTGTCTTTGCTATTCTCGGTCTCTTCTCACTCCAGATGAATTTTAGGAGTGACTTCTTGAGATCTATGAGGTATGTTGATGGCATTATTTATTGGGATTGCATTGAATCTATAAAAGACTTTTGGGAGAACGTCCATTTTCACAGTATTTCTTCTTTCCATCTGTGAGCAAGGGATGTCTTTCCATTTTCTGAGATCATCTTCAGTTTCTTTTTTCAGCGTATCATAATTTTTCCTGTATAGGTATTTCACTTCTTTCATAAGAGTAATTCCTATATATTCCATTTTTTTTGGTTGCTAGTGTAAAGGGTGTGGCTTCTCTTGTATCTCTCTCTGAGATTTTGTTGTTTAAAAATGCTATTGATTTTTGAGTTTTGATTTCGTATCCAGCTACATTACTGAATTTATTATATCTACGAGTCTTTCAAAGGAGTTAAGGAGGTCCTCTATATAGATTATCATGTCATCTGCAAACAGTGATAATTTAACTTCTTCTTTTCCTATCTTTCCTCCTTTTATTTCTCTCTCTTGACTAATTGCTCTGGCTAGTATTTCCAGTATTATGTTAAATAGGAGTGGTGATAAAGGAAAACCTTGTCTTGTGCCTTATTTTGAAGTAAAGGCCTTCAATTTATGGTCATTTAATATGATACTGGCTGTTGGTTTGTCATAGATGGCCTTTATTATATTGAGGTAAAGACCATCTATTCCAATTTTCTGTAAAGTTCATATCATGAATGAATATTGTACCTTATCAAAAGCTTTTTCTACATCTATAGAAATGATCATGTGATTCTACTTTGGGCTTTATAGATATGGTGGATTACATTTATGGATTTACATATGTTGAAGCATTCCTGCATGCCTGAAATGAATCCCACTTGGCCATGGTGCATAATCTTCTTGATGATTTGCTGCATCCTATTTACCAACATTTTATTGAGAATTTTTGCATCTTTGTTCATTAGGGAGATTGGTCTATTATTGTCCTTTTTAGTTGGGTCTTTTTCAGGTTTTGGTACTAGAGTAATATTTGCTTCCAGGAACAACTTAGGAAAGATTGCTTCCCATTCAGTTTCATTGAAGAGTTTGATGAGTGTCAGCTTTAGGTCTTCTTTGTGTTTATTGTAGAATTCTGCAGTGAATCCGTCGGGGCCTGCGCTCTTCTTTGTAGGTAAGGACTTAATTACATTTCAAGTTTCATTAACAGAAATAGTGTCATTCAGCAGTTTTACATCCTCATGACCTACCTCTGGTCCTTCATATATTTCTAGGAATCTGTCTATTTCTTCTGTTATCAAACCTTTGAGAGTAGAGATTTTCTAAATAGTTGTTGATGATCTTCTGTATTTCTACAGAGTGTGTAGTGATTTTGTCATTTTCACTTTTTTGCATGAGTTTGAGCTTTATCTTCCCTTTTTAAAATAAGTTTGGGTAGGGTCTCATCAATTTTATTTATTATTTCAAAGAACCAACTCTTTGATTCATTAATTCTTTGGATTGTTTACTTAGTATCTTTTCCATTAATTTCTGCTCTGATTTTTGTAGTTCCTTCACTTCTTTTGGCTTTGCGCTTGACTTGCTCTTCTTTTTCTAGATGTGTGAGATATAGTATCTTGTTTTTTATTTGTATTCGTTCTGTTTTCCTGATGTGGGAACTCAGTGCTATAAATTTTCCTCTGAGGACCACTTTCACTGCACCCACAGATGGCATCCCACAGACTCCTGTAAGTTTATTTGTATTTTCATTTGCTTGTAGGTATTCTTTAATTTGCTTTTTACTTTTCCCTGTGACTCACTGATTGCTCCATAGTGTGTTATTCAATTTCCACATGAATAAGGGTTTTTGCAGTTTCTTTTATCCTTAATTTCTAGTTTCATGGCATTGTGATCTGATAACATGAATGGGATAATTTCAATTTTTTTGCATTTATTTAAATATCTTCTGTGGGCTAGTATATGATCTGTTTTAGAGAATGTCCATTGTACTACTCAGAAGAATGCATATTCTGATGTTATTGAATGGAACTCTCTGTATATGTCTGCCAACACAATTTATTCACAGGTGTGATTCAGTTCCGTTATTTCTTTGCTGATTTTTCTCTCTGGTTAATCTGTCCCTTGTTGTGAATGGTGTGTTAAGGTCTCCTTTTATAATTGTGCTGTTGCTTATTTGATTTTTCATTTCTATTAATACTTGCCTTGTGTTCCTGGGTGCTCTAGAATTTGTTGCATATATAATTAAGATTGTTATCTCTTCCTCTTAACCATTCCCCTCACCATAATATAGTGACCTTCTTTATCTCTTAGGATCATTCTTGATTTGAAGTTCACATTGTCTGCAAACAGAAGAGCTCCCCCCACTTTTAGGGGGGTTCTTGTTTTATTAAGTATTGTTTTCAATCCTTTAACTTTCAGTCTGTGAGTTTCCTTTTGAGTTAGATGGGTTTCTTGTAGAGAGCATATGGTTGAATGTTGTTTCTTGATCCATTCTGCCAGTATGTTTCTTTTAATTGGTGAATTGAGGCCATTTGCATTAATGATTATTACTGTTATATACTGTTTTATTGTTGACATGTTATCTTTCTGCTGTTACACCTTTATCTTTCCATTTTATTTAATTGTCTGCCTTTCTTAGTGGAATTTTCCTATTTGTATCTGGGCTGTGTTTCAGTATTCTTTCAGAGTTGATTTGACAATCTTGCAGTTCTTCATCTATTTTTCTTTGTGGAAGTATCTTATTTCTCCATGTATTTTGAAGGACATTTTTTTAGGGTACATTAGTGTAGGTTGGAAATCATTTTCCTTTAGAATCTGAAATACTTCACTTCATTCTCTTCTTGATGTCCTTGTTTTTGTTGAGAAGTCATCTGTGATTCCAATATATTTTCCTTTGTATGTGATCTGTATTTTGTCTCTAATAGCTTTTAATATTCGGTCCTTATTTTGGATTTTTGGGATGGTAATTATTGCATGTCTGGGTGTAGTTTAGTTTTGGTTATGGCTATTTGGAGTTCTATATGTTTCACTAATCCATATGTCAGTTTCCATTCTCATGTTCAAGAAATTCTCAGCTATGAATTATGTAAATTGCCTCTTAATATCATTTGTGTTGTCCCCTTCTTTTTCAATTTCCCTTTTATTATGTTGTTTTTCTTTGCATCATCTTGCAGCTGTTGAATTGTTATTTCCTGATTGCTTGTTATTTTTAAAAGATCTTTCTTTTTACTAGCTACAATCTTGCCTTCAATGTCTGAAATTCTATCTTCAGTTGAACTGTTCATTATTTTTATGTCTTCTAGTTTTATTTTTTGGTTATTCATATGTATCTGAAAATTTATCAATTTATTTGTCATTTTGTCATTTATTGGAGTATACATTTTCAACATAATTACTAATAATCTTCTGGATTTTACTACTGTGTTTGTGGTTGCTCATTTTTCACTTTATCTTCATTGAAACAGATTGCTTCTTTTTAACTAAATTACATTGATCAATAGTTTGTCTATTTTGTTGGAATTTTGAAGAATGAGTTGTTTCATTTTTTTAGTCTAAAATTTATTAATAACTTCTCTGACTTTTATACTTTCATTCTATGTACTAGCTCTGAACTTGGATTTCCCTTATATTCTAGGACCTTGAGTTGCTTCATTAAGGTACCTGCTTTGGGTGTGTATTATTTTTTGATGTATGCACAAGTATAGTTCTCTCTCAGGAATGGTTTCATTGTATACCAGAATTATCCATTTGATTTAGAAAATATCCAATTTGTTCTTGATTTCTGCCATGCCACATTGATTATTCAAAAGAGTATTTTTATTCTCTATGTGTTTGCATAAGTTATTTGGTTCTGTTGCATTGATTTCTATTTTCTTTTTTTAAATTTTATTTAAGGAGAAAAAAGAAAAAAAAACAGAAAAATGGTACAGATTATACAGAATTTCAGAAAAAATAAACAGTAGGAAATCACTAGTTAATAGATTACATATTGTCATCTTAGAAATAGTTGTTCAAGTTACAAAATTAAAGCATATAGAGTGGACATTCAAACAGTGAGACTGCAAACAGTTCTGTTCAGTGATCCAATAAAACTTGATAATGTGGTTACCTATCTTATACACTTAAATATACATGCAGTTATGTCCTTTAGAGCAGTTTCTTTTCCTCTTTTTTGTACAATGACAATTACACATTTTTTGTTTCATTACTCTCATTGTTCTTATTACTTTTTTTTTGAAGAAAGTAAAACCAAATGTGACATAATAGGACAGAGTCAGTCAAATCAAAAGGATGGACATAATACATAATGTAAAAACAGAATACAAGGTGATCAACAATGGTTACCATAATGCCTATTGCTATCTAGAAAACAAGACATCATAATAGGTAGTTCTGATTTAATATCATCTTGTTTTGAAGTCCCATCAAGATTTTGTTCTTCTGTCTCCATTGGTTTTAATCTGTTGTATCTTATTGGATTTAATTATATGTGATAATATAAATAAAAACTTTTATAGACAAGGAGATTATACAGAAACCATTGTTCATTTTCTGTTAGTTGATTCTAAATACACTATAATACTGTCATTCTCTTGAACGGTTTTACATTGTCTTGATATGTTTGATTCTACAGTATACAAAGTTATACCCAAAGATTTTAAGGAAAGAGAGACTATGGTAACTACTTTTAAGACGAGATTATCTTGTGGTGAAACACTATTTTGCTTAAATGGCTATGTTTTTACCTGCACTGTTTTGTTGTTATGCCCTCTTTTTTATCTCAATCTCCTTTTTATTATCTACATTTTCATTTTTATCCTTTCAATTAAGGGAAAAATAAATAAAAAATAGCAGGATATATTATAGTAACCCACATTGATTTCCTATTAACTTGATTCATTTTTGATTTCTATTTTCTTTGCACTATGATTTGATAATATCTATAGGATAATTTTTGGTTCTTCTTTAAGGATGCTTTGAATGGGTTAAATAGCTCATTTGTGAGAAAGTTCCATAAGCTGCTGAGAAGACTGTGTATTCCATTGCTGTTGTTCTACGAACATTTATCAAATCCATTTTTCAAAGCTTTAGCTTAACCTTGATATTTGTTTGTTGTTTTTGATCTGTATGTTTTTGAAATGGTTGTTTCACATTATAATTGTGTTCATACTTTTTTCCTCTTGCCAGCACTGTTTAGTTAATGAAGTTAGTTTCTCCAACATTCATTGTATGTATATTTAATTGTTATCTCTTCTTTGTGAAATTTTTCCATAATTGATGATGTATTGATCTTGTTTGCCACTTATTATCAGGTTTGGCTTGAATTCTGCTTTATATAAAAATATGATAGTTACTCCTGTTTGTGTTCAGGCTACCACCGAATATAATAATTATAGTTCATTCTCTGCTTTTTTTGTCTGTGAATTCCTTTTCAGATTCAATATTTTTCTTGTATAGAGCTTAATGGTGGATATTTTTTTGAACCCATCTTACAATTTATGTCTTGATTGGCGAAATGAGTTCATTAACACTGAGAGCTACTATTTTTATTTATTCTTCTCCTCGTATTCTTTTACTGCTGAATCCTTTTTTGCCTTTTCTGCTTAAGTACTAACCCCACCTGAAGCATTCATTTCATTATATAGTTGACATTGTTGACTTCATTGTCACTTTCTAGAATATGATTTAAAAGGTTTTTTAGAAGTCTGGCTTCTTGGTTATAAATTTTTTTTTGGTCTTTTTCATTTTTATCAATACCGGGGATCAAACTCACGACTGCCTGCTTGCAAGCAGGTACTTATGCCGCTGAGCTAAATCCCCAGCTCCCTTAGTTAAAAATTTTAAAGCTGTTCTTTTCTCCTGGTAAGACCTTATTTCTCCATAAATTATGAATCATATTTTGCAGGGTATATAATTCTGGTTTGGAAGCTTTTTGCATTTAGACCATGAAACACAGATTTCTTTTTCTATTAAGTACATTATTTGCTTAGCTAGGTATACTTTAAACTTGTGAATATCTTGTGGATCTGCTTTCTGTGTTGCTTTTTCATTTTTTATGGCGGTTCCTTGTCTTTCCATTTTCCGTTCATCTGTGCTCCATCGAACAGGTTCAGGGAAATTGAGAGTTTTAGGAGACATTTTTTTACTGTTGTCTCATGTTTGTATTCTCTCTCTCTCTCTTTCTGTCTCATTGTGTGTGTGTGTGTGTGTATTTCTTTGTGTGTTTGTGTGTATGATGAAGACTGTACAACAATAATAGTGGGTTGACTTTGCTAGTATGGTGATCACTTTAGGCACTGTCTGCTTTCAGGAGATGAACTCTAAGTATGTTTTAGTAAAGATTTTTTGCTTTGATCCAATATCCAGCCACCTCATTTAATTTGTGGAGCTAAGTGTGCAGCGCAATTAACCAAGCATCCAGTTCTATTGGACATATTTACAATATTTGTGATGATACAAATACAAACCAGATCTTAGAATATAGTAAAAATCAATAGAAACTCATTTGTTGCCCTGGAAATAGCTAACGATAAAATCAGCCACAGTGGTAGATTCAAAGACGAACAGAATATTGACATGCCAAATAATCAATAAAATCTACCACTGAGTCACCTTTAACAATAGAAAAGTGATTTGTAATTATAAACATAAAGGAAAAACAAACATTCACTTGCAGAAAATACATATTAATGAAAATTATATCACCATTATCAAAATAAAATAATCACCAACAGTAACATAAATTCATTGAAAGAATTGCAAAGTTTAATAGTAATATTAATAAAAATGGAATCAGAAATGGGAAATGAATCAAGTAACATTTGTAAAATAAAGAAAAGAAAGATGAGAGGGAGAGAGAAGTGAGAAACAGGAATTTATTAAAGGGCAAAAAAATGCAATTTTATAAAACTAACTATAAAGAAGAAACAAGAAAAAGTAGAAAAAACATAAAAATCAAAAATCAAAAAGAAGACACATTTAACCCAATAAAACCATCAAAAGTAAATGAGGAGAAAAAAATCCCAGACCAAAAATCCATCCTTGATTTGGAATGTGTTTTCTTTCCAATGTCTGTAGTACAGTAAGTTCCTGACTTGAAAATACATGAGTTGTGAACTTTCACATATATGAACAGACATTGTATTATGAACAGTTGTATATGTGAGCAAATTACTGTAGTATCTGACATCTCTGGCAGACATTGTCACAAGTATGCTGACGTGTGCTTGCTTTATAGTGTGATATTATTTAGCAGTACAGTACTCAATCAGAGCCTAGGATGTCTAGAAGCAAAAAGAAAAGTAATGGTCATGTGGAGGGGACTGCCAGGGAGTATCAAGACACAGCCATGATAACAAAAGTGAAATTACACTGTATTTACAATTGTAATGTACTTCATCACAGTTTTAAGGTAACTTCAAAAGAAAAAATTATTTACCATATTTGTGTGTATGTTTGTATGCTTAGTTTTTTCATGCTTTACATTGCAAATTTTTGTCAAAGTTATAGAAGTATATCAGACTTATGAATAAATCTTATTTACAAATATTTTCCCAGAATGGAACTGATTCATAAGTCAAGCACTTACTGTATTGATGTACACCAGATAGTGGGAAGCAAAATGCATCTTAAGACCTATTTTGTTTCCGTGTAATCTGGTATGAAGTTGAACTTTTTAGGAGTTCTGAGTCTAGGCTTCACCCTCTCTGTGACTATCTCTTGTATCTGTCTCCCACCCACTTGTTGTGGTATGATGACCTTACAATTTGTTATGTATTTCACTCTGAAAATCTTAAGCCTGATCAAAACGGCTACCAGTAGTCATTGTCAAATATGCTGTGCCTCTTCTCTAAATCTAGCTGGGATTGCACATTTTAAAAAGAGAATGGAGTAATTCTCTTTTTATACTTTAGAGAAGCTGTGGACTTTTCTTGAAGTTGGCATGGCCACCTCTGTTCATTGTTTTTTCCTGTAGCTACTGATTATCTCCCTGGATACCTCATGTTAGTAAAGAAGAGTCACCCTTCCTGGGAACCAGGGTTAACTTTCTTTAGTGTTTAAACTGCTTTATTATTTTTTCTGGAGTGCTTAACATGTCTTTAGCTTTTCTGTAATTTTTTGTTTTCCTGTCAACTCTTTGCTAGTTCCTGGAGATCCATTTGTTTTCTCTTCACTTAATTGTTGTTTTTCAGAGGTTTCAATTCTCCACCCTAGAGAGGGTATAGATTGCTGCTTGGCCCTATTCCACCATTTTAATCATGATATTTCATGTTATTTTAATCATAAATAATATTTTAATCTGCTGACACTCCATAGGACTTCTGTGTATTTTTAGCACTTTCCTAAGCTCTTTTACACATTTCAACTCCTAGATCAATAAAATCATACAATTGTAATTTTACCTCTCAAGTTGTCCAGTCTTGGTCAAGTTGTTTTGGATTACATGAGATAACTTATTCTCACTGTTATATGACTCATTTTAAATGGATCAATTTACTTAGAATAATGATGAATTCTTTTTAGACTATTCTATTCTTTGATTAGAGAATTATCATAATTCTGGTAGTTGAGGTACTTAGGAAAGAGAAAATTAAGTGAAATTTTACATTCATGGTGATATTTTATTGTTGCACTTAGATTACAATTTGAGATCAGAATGTCTCTGAGTGATGACTCAAAATTGTTACAAAAGAACTAAAGAGGGGAAATTAAGGTAGATGTGAAGACCTTAAAGAAAATTTTCTTATATAGTAGCTTATTTCTATTCAGTTTTGCTTGGTTGAGATTTAAAATGTCTTCCAAAAATTCATGAATTCAGAAATGGCGTTTTTGGAAGGTGACTGTTTCATGGGTACACTACAGTCATAATTGGATTAATCTATTGACAATTTCATGGCAAGATATGCTGTTATAATTTGATATGTTCAAAGGTAATTTTCTAGAAGAGTGTTAACTTAAAGGTGTGTTCTTGTTTTGGCTTCTTCATCCTCTCTTTTTTCCGACCACCATGATGTAAACAACTTTCCACTGCCATGTCCTTGTGTCATGCTGTTTCTGCACTAAACTAAAACTCATGAAACCATAAGTAAAAATGACCTTCTTTAAATTGTGGGTTTCAGATACATTTATTTTTTCATTTACCAGAAAGAAGATATATACAGAAAATAAGTACCATGTAAGCAGGGACATTTTTCTGAATATGTCTGACTACATAGTTAAGAACTTTTTGGTTTGTGGGAGGAGTTAAAAAATGTTAATAAAAACAGATAGAAAAGCTATATAATTGTGCAATATGAGCTTGTTGTATGATTCTAGTGGAGTTTAGAATACCAGAATGCTTATAAAAATGCCCACAGTAAGAGGCAGGTATATAATGTTTCAAATGTGAATGAGGATCCTATTGGAAACTCACTCACTGGTCATGCATGTTACATTATGGGAAGAAGTTTATGTACATTTCTTCTCAGTTCTAAGAATTTGCATGATGATGAACTTAAATATGGAATACTGATAAACCTGGTCAATCTTATTTACATGCAGGCTGAATTTCAGACAGTAGCATGGATAATTTTTGCTGCTTTCTGTCAGATTTAAAATAAGAATCAGAGAAGAAAAGTAGGCCTGAATAACTTTAAAGGGTTGTAATTTCACAAGAAAGAAGAACCTGCAAAGCTGGGACCCAGGAGATCATAGTTGCTGAAAAAACTAACATTAAAAGAAACCAGTCATAAGAATAATACGCTATTAGGTTCTCAAAAATTGGAGACCTCAATTTTCACAGTCTCAAAGGTCTAAAAGTGTGAGCCTTTCATTTAAGAAACTGTACATCCACTACTCAAGAGTGACAGCAGGAAAAATGCTTCCCAAGATTTATTTTACCATATTCACTCATCCAAGTATTTATAAGATGCTGCAACCATTGTTCATGAGACCTCAGCTACAACTTGATCTTGTATCAGACCTTAACATTCTTTCATCATGCTAGTTTTCAGTATATGGAAAATGTAAGATCTGTAACATCACAGAGACACCCACCTAGGTTTCAGAAGAAGGTCTCAGAGGCCAGGCAATGTACATCTGAGATGTAAATACGTGAATCTATGAAAATGAATGTGAAAGTTTAGTGGAGACATGAAGGTGTTAGATATATCAGCAACATAGATCATCCACTGAGGAAAACCACAGAAAGTATGTGAGGCCACCTCACTAGAAGGGGCAAGTGGGCTACAATGATCAAGGTCATAAGGTTGTAGCCATGCAAACCATTTAAATTTCAAAATTTTCTAGAAACTGCCCAAAAAGTTGGACATGGAGCTACAGGATTTAATGACTAATCTCCTCATTTTTGGTTTTGCTTTGGTTTGTGTCCTTTCTCTTCCACTATTCTTCCTTTTTGGAATGTGAATTTTTAATTATATCACTGCATCTTAGAAGTTTTTTATTTTAAAAGAGGTTCATAGCTCAGTGTCTTACTTAAGTCTCCAATGAGACTTTGGACTTGTCAGAAATACTAGAAATTTTAAGATTTTAGCAGTCATTACAGATCGACTAAATACATTTTGCACAAGGTGAATATTGCCTTTGGGATGCACAGAGCAGAATATTGTGAATTAAATCTAAAATTTCATCCCCTTTGCATTCAGGAATCAGACTTTACAAAGGCGCTTAACTCATGTGAGCACTGTCCTTATCAGTAGGTTAATCCTTTGATGAGTTCATGGCTGAATGTTCTGTCAGCACGTTGGGCATTTATGCAGGTGCATCACTGAGGTAATGACCGGGAATGTGTTCTTGTCTCTGGATCCTCCTTTCACTTGCTGTTTTCTCATAATCATGATGTAAACATCTTTCCTCCAACCTCGTATGGCACACCAGGCGATTGCTGCCACAGAGCTGGCTAATGTAGACTGAAACCACTGAAATTGTGAACCAAAATAAATTCCTCTAAGTTGCAGGTGTCCTACATTTTTACACAGTGATGCAAAAGCTAAGTAATGCAGCAGTGAAATAATTGGACTGTCATGGTATCAAATGTACCAGGTTTTATGGATTTTGTGAGGTGTCCTCCTCTGATTTGTGGTTCATTTGGTATATTAGAGGAGCAAAAAATCATTAGAGGTAGTAGAATGACTCTGAAATTTTGCTCAGAGGTCACAGGCAGTAAAAGTTTTATTTCCCAATGTAAATTGTAATACATTTAATAGATATGTAATCAACAGTTTTCTAGGAAAAACTAGGAATGTCAGCCAATATTTGGATATGACATAATTTATTATTTTTATAATAGCAGTTGTAATAATACACTTAGATATATTTAATGTTCATATTCTTCATAGGGAATTTTTACTGGTATGTGACAATTTGATTACTATCTTTTTTCCTAATTCCATCTTCTCCATTCAATCTCTCTTTTACTATACATTTACAAAGCTTTACTTCAATTTTATCCTTTTTTATCACTTTTTTACCTTTTCCTTTCCTTCTTTTACATGTTCTGCAACCCTATTTCTTTGCTTTTAAATAATTACTTTCCATTTCATTACATTGTGAATTTGATATTTATTTATTCTTTCAGTTTCTCAAAACAGAGATACAATGTGGTACTCGCACATGTGAATCCAGTTTATTTTACCTAATAGAGTGTGGCTCAAATTGAAACTATTTCCCCACAAAATTCTCAAGTTTATTCTTCCATAAGGCTAAATAGTATTTTATTGTATAAAAAACACATCTTTTTCATCCATTCCTCATTTGATGAACATTTAAGTTGTTTTCAAGATTTGGCTGTTACAAATTGTGCTGCTATAAATATGTGTGCACAAATATTGCTGTGGTATGAAGTTTTCAATTCTTCTGGGAATATGTCCAGAAGCTGAATAGCTGGGTCAAGTGTGATTTCCAGTCCCAGCTTTTGAGGGACCTTCACATTCATTTCCACTGTGGTTGTATCAGTCTGAATTCCCAACAACAGTGGAGAATTGTTCCTTTTTCTTCAGTTCCCTCAGCATTTGATATAGATTGATTTCTTCATGATAGATATTCTTTCTAGAGTGAGATGGAATCTCAGAATTGTTTTAATTTGCATCTATTTAAAAAAGAATTCATGTTGAATGTTGCTTCATATATTTTTTGCCATTTGTATTTCTCTATGTGCGATGTGTGTATTCATCTCAGATGCCTCTTTTTGAATTGGATCGTCAAATCTGGTGGGTTTCAAGGCAAGATATGATGGTACACTTCTCTAGTCCCAAAACTCAGGAGGCCAAGGCCGGAATATTATTTTGAGTTTGAGGCTGGGCTGGGCTACATGAGGAGCTCTAGACCAGTATGAGTTACATAACAAGACCCTATATCAAAACCAATCAATCATGGGCCAGGTGTTTAGTTCAGTGTGATAAGTACCTGCTTGGCAAATGCAAGGCCATGAATTCAATCCCCAATATTAAAAAAATCAACAACAACAACAACAACAATAAAGCATCGTGAAAATCAAACAATCAATTAATTTGGGTGATTTGATTTAATTCTCTATATGTTCTAGATATTAATCACTTGCCTGAAGGACAAATGGCTAATTATTTTTCACTATGTGGGTTGACTTTTCATTCTGTTGATGATTACTTTGCTGTACAAAAGCTTTTTAATAGGATGAAATTTCACAGATTGGTTCATTGTATCATTACCCATTTAATCAGGGTATGTTTCATGCAATGTTTTCCTACACTTGTGTCTTCAAGAGTTCTGCTACTTTTTTTTTTAAATTTTATTTAAGGAGAAAAGAAAAAAAAAAGCAGAGAAAGGGTACAAGTTATACAGATTTGCAGAAAAAAAACTGAACAGTAGGAAATCACTAGTTAATGGATTACATATTGTCATCTTAGAAATAGTTGTTCAAGTCACAAAATTAAAGCTTGTAAAGTGGACATTCCATCAATGATACTGCAAACAGTTCTGTTCAATGATCCAATAAAACACTGTGATATCATTTTCTATCTTATACACTTAAATATACATGCAGTTATATAGTTTAGAGCACTTTCTTTTCCTCTCTTTTGTACAATGACTATTACACATTTTGGGTTTCATTGCTCCCACGGTTCTTATTACATTTTTGGAAGAGAGTAAAACCAAATGTGACATAACAGAACAGAATCGGTCAAGTCAAAAGGGTGGACATAATAGATAATGTGAAAACATAATACAAGGTGATCAACAATGGTTACCATAATGCCTCCCGCCATCTCTAATAGAATTGCCTAAATCGTTAGTTATAACACAATTGAACAAAACAGTAAAGAATAAAACCGACAAAACCAAAACATTGGAGACATTGTAGGTCTTCAAAAGTAGATAAAAGTCAACAAGAATGGGCATTATAATGAATCTCATTATCTTCACAGCTTTTGTCTACCAGAAGATTTAGTGTTTCAGTTTTAATGTTTAGATCTTTGATCTATTTTGATTTTAGTTTTGTGCATGGTTATAGACATGAGTCAGGTTTTAGTGTTTGGAATGTGGAATGCCCATTTTTCCAGGACCATTTACTAAAGAGGCTATCTTACTTCCAGTGAACAAGTTTGGATCTTTTCTCAAAGATTAGGTGTCTCAGTATGTTTGGGGATACATCTGTGATTTCTATTCTGATCCATTAATCCTCAGGTATGTTTGATTTTTCCATTATTGTTGCATTTTTATCACAGTAGCTTTGTAATACAATTTCAAGTCAGGAATTTAAATACCCTCATCTTGTCTTTGTTGCCCAAAATTCTTTTGTTATTCTACTTTCCAAGTGAAATTTAGGATTATTTTCTGTGAGGTATGCTGATTTTGTAAGTTGTTTCTTTCTAGATTGCTTTAATTCTGTATAAAAGTGTTGAGAGTATGTCATTTTCTTTTCTTTTTAGAAATTTTACTTAAAGACTAAACAAAATTAAAAAATGGGTACAAATGATACATACTTTCAAAGAAAAAGTAAACAGTAAGAAATCACTGGTTGATGTTTTCATATTGTGTTCTTACAATAGTTGTTCAAGACACAAAAGTGGAACATATAAATTGGGGATTCAAACAGTGAGACTGCAAACAGTTCTGTTCAACTATCCAACAAAAACTTAGTAATATGGTTATCAACCTTATACACTTAAACATACATGCAGTTGTCTGTATCTTCATTTATGTTAAGATTTAAAAAACAAATCAGGCTAAAACCACTCTGAACAAAAAATAATAGTATTGCAGGATCAACACTGGGTACTGTAGTGTCTTTTTTTTCTTCAACATATTTGTTCATTTCATCATGTTTCCTAAGATCATTTCTCATAAACTGTTTATAAGTTTTACACATGCATAAGTCTTAACATATATTTCTGTCCTTTCTATATTAGAGGGAGAAATAAAACAAAGCAGGACAAAACAAAACGTATTCCTATAAACATATAAAAAAGACTATAAAACAAGTGTAAAAGTAGTTCTACCATTGTTACTGTGTTGTCTCCTGTTATCTTCAATAGAAATGGCTATATCATCAAACATAGTATAATTAGAATATATCAGTACATAACAGTATTGATAAAACACAACTTTGTAGACAGTGTAAAACTAAAAAAAAACATGTAATAATCAAACCAGAATGGGTATCATAGCAAAATTTTGTCATCTTCAGTTAGTTGCCTATATTCTCAAACTTGATACTGTCAACCATAACAGTTTTGAATAAAATCTGTCGATACCAAATAGCAATCAAACAAACTAGGTTTAACTAAGATCAGTTGTGATAAAACAGTATAAGTCATACAGGGCTCCAGAGTAAGTTAATAGCAAATTAAAGATGATTATTGTGCTGTATCCTGATATTTTTGGGATAGCTGTCTGTGTCCTCAGATCTAGTGCATATAGACAAACTGGGACAGAATAAATTCTATCTAAGGAGTGCAGTGCAAGTAATATGGGTTTTAATTCTTGATATACTGTTAAGAATATCTCTTACCATCTTTTTAAAGATTATTCCTCCCATTTCACTCCCCCAGGGTACACTGTGCAAATTTGGGTCTCACCAACACCCTCGGTTTTAACTTGGTGAGGGGCAAACTGCTATTTACCTAAGTGATTCCGAACCTTCTCCCTCCTGGACTTGATCTCTACTTGTATTCCTTTACCTAGTAAAGCCTGTCTTGCCAACCTATCCACAAATACTGGCCTAGTTGCCCTAATTACTCTGTGATTCCTTGTCATATAGAGCATTGTTTTCTGATATTTGATTTTTGGTCCATATACCCGTTTACAGGTTAATTATATTTCCTACAAAGAGCATCTCAGTGGACTCTTATCAATTGATCTACTCTATCTGTGATTCTCTTTTTTTTATTTAGTGTATCAAGGCCACCTATATTAGAGATTATAGTCAACCTCCTCTGCCTTATTTCTGTTGTGCTCTTTTTCTGCCTTTAGTCGTCTGTCTGCTTCACTTCGCTTTCTGCTCCATTCATTGAGTCCTCTCTGCCATTGTTCCTTGAATCCTGGTACTTTTCTCTCTCTCTAGAATGACATGCAGTATTCTCTGTAGAGTTGGATGGGTGTTGCAAATTACCCCAGTTCCTCTTTGTCTTGGAAGCATCTTGTTTCTCCATTAATTTCTAGAGACAGTTTTTCAAGGTATGTCAGTCTGGGCTGGAGGTTATTTTCTTTCAGGACTTGGAATATTTCACTCCAAGATCTTCTTGTTTTGCTGGTCTGTGTTGAGAAGTCTGCTGTGATTTTGCTGGGTTTTCCTTTATAAGTAATCTGTTTCTTGTGTCTGACAGCTTTTAATATTCTGTTCCTCCATTGAATTTCTGGGATCTTGATTATTATATGCCTGGGTGTAGCTCTGTTCGGGTTGTAGATAGTTGGAGTGCTGTATGCCTCATACATGTGAATATCATTTCCTTTTCCTATTTTTGGGAAGTTTTCTTTAGTTATTTTTGTGAATAGCCTTTGTAATTCCTTTGTACCCCTGCTTCTTCATTCACATTCTTTATTCTCAAGTTATAGATCCTCTTGTCGTCTTCTAGCCTTTTACTGCCAAAAATTTCCTTGTTATTTTTAAGATTTTTTTTTCCATTCATGATCCCACATTGCAATCCTGTACTCTAGTTTGGATAATCTATCATTAGTTTCTTTCAAGCAGTTTTGCTAGCTTTCAATGGAGTTTTTAATTTCCTGGTAATCTCTTTGAACCTGCTTTACATATTCCATGTTTTTCTTATATTCATCACCAAATGATTCTCTTCTTTTTTGTGTTCCTCCATTCTTCTATGTCTTCTCAAGAAGTGCTTAGTATTTCTTTTATTAATCTATTTATATCTTGCTTTACTTGGTTAAATATTTCACTTTTGAAATTGTCTATGACATCCCGAAGATATCTGTTTATGTCCACTGGTGGTGTGTCTGACATATTTGCTGTCCTCAATCACCTTTGTTTTTATCTTTCCTGGATCAATGTTCTCAGGGTTGGGGGCTAAGAATGTTTTATTGTTGCTTCCTCTTCTCATATTTTTTGTTTCTTCCACACAGGCATCTAGAGGAGCCTCCAGGTTCTTTCTTTGTTGGCTATGGTTTTTCTGGAGCACATTGGCTAGGTGATCCTGCCCCCTTCAATGTGCTACTGTTATATAAACAGGGGCAGTGAATGCCGGCCGCTCTCGTCCAGGTCAGTCAACATGCTGAGGCCTTCACTGTGTTAGTGTGTGCTGCACATAAGGAATTGGTTTGGGACAACTTATTTGGTCTCAGCCAGGAGCATGACCCAGGCCAAGCACATCCCACCAATCCCACCTGGGAAGGGAACAACTGACTGAAGCCACTGCTGTTCTTTGTTCTGGACAGTCCTGCCCAGTTCCAAGATGTCGTTCCATTGGAACAACACCCTTTTCCATGGAAGTGTATTATTCCTGGCACTCACTGCAAGTCAATGCAGGTCCCCTACCAACTCAGCTCTCTGTTGGGCCCACTAATCCTGAACTTGGTTCATCTCCGGTTCCAGTGAGTTTAAATGGTGGGAATTCAGACAGCTCAGTAAGTTGTGACCATGCAAATTCGGACACTACTGTGGGAGCACTGAACTTTTAGTTTTTCTAGTAGTAGCATCAGGACTGCATGTTTGATTGGTTCTTCTCATCTTAGTTTCTTCCTAGATCAAGCAAATCCATCTCCCTCTGTCTGGGACTCCCCACGCTGTGTTATTTTGGTATCCAAGTTGATTATCTCAGGGAGCTTCTGTAATCTACTCTTATTTATCCGTCATCTTTACCAGGTGATCAGTATGGCCCTTTTCACTATGCTGGTTTTGCCTACTCAGGAAGAAGGTTTTTTTTTATTTATTTTTTTATTTTGGATGCTATTGTACAGGGTGTAGTATACCTAATTTCTTTCTCAGTAAGTTTGTTGTTTGTGTACAGGAATGCAACTTATTGTCAAGTGTTGACATTGTATCCAGCTATACTACTGAATTTGGTTATTAAGTCTGCATATCGTTTAGTAAAGTTCTTGAGAACATCTAGGTAAATTATCATGTCATCTACAAAAATGAACGTTTTAATTCTTCAATTTCCAATGTTATTTATTTTGTTTCTCTCCTCTAATTGCTCTGGCTCAATTTCTAGAACTACAGTGGAGTGGTGATATTGAATAGCCTCACCTTATTCCTCATTTTAGAGTTAAGGCTTTCATTTTTTAAAAACGATTTAGTACAAACACTGTGGAAATCAGTGTGGAGATTCCTCAAAAAATTAGGATTAGAGGTCCCATTCAACCCAGGTATTCCCCTACTGTGTATCTTCCCAGAATGATTGAAAAACATCACACCACAGTGACATATGTGAAACCATAAGGTTCAAAATATACAATAGTCACTGTGAAATTGGAGGAAACTGTTCAACTGTTCGATTCTACTATTTTCTTGTGTTGGGCATTTAGTGCTTCTATCCTTCTCTTAAACTCTTGAATTTTTAAAATCTGTGTTTCCTTTACTGTCTTTCATTTAGTTCATCATTTTCCCCGGTATAATTTCTATAATCTCTTCTATTTTGTTTTTCAATTATGTTGCTATCATTCCAGAATGTCCCAGTGATTGGCTTCCAATTTTATCTATTTCATTGATTTCTGCAGTGATTTCCCCCTTAATGGAATGATTTTTTCTCTGTTTTGAGAAGTAAGCATAGATGAGTGAGATCTACTATATTAGAAGCAAGCCTGGAGGGCAAAGGATGATAAGTGAAGTTATAAGAAAGTGGTATACACAGGAGAGAAAGAATGAAAGATAAAGTATAGGAGTATTGAAGTGAACAGAAGAAGAGACCATGTTCACTCAAGTGAAATTATCATAAAATCAAGATAGATTGTTGAGGAAAAAAAAGAAAGAAACTAAGTACAAGAAAGCAAAATAAAGGTAAGAAACCTAAAAAGTAAAGTAGGAAAAAGGAAGAAAGAATAGAAAAAAATCTCAAAGTAAAGCAAAAGAAAGAAAGAAAGAAAGAAAGAAAGAAAGAAAGAAAGAAAAACCAGAGATACAAAGATAAATAAAAGTTGTAAATTTCCTCTGGTGTCCATTAGTTCTGTGGTGGTATCTGAGTCAGATCCTTGAAATTTGCTTCGTACTCCAGCCAAGTTTGCAGTGTGATTTGTGTGGGGTATGAGACAGAAATTAACCTCTGGATGTGGTTACTGGGACGGGTCTTCTGTTATGGGAGTACTTCAAGATAAAATGGCAACCCCACCCACCACTTTTCATCTGTGTGTGTGCCAGAGTACAACAGTTTTCACCTAACTTACCAACTGCTGGCTTTTGTTTTTACTTCTGTTTCAGACTTTTCCACTCGTCTGGTTCTTATGGACCAGCATGTACAACTACACTGAGCCCTGCATACTCACTAGTCTCTCACTAACCTAGTATCTGCCTCATACTGACAAGTCCATTTCATAGGAAAGTGAAACTCAGGTGGCATATTTTGGAGGGGTGTATGCTTTTCTCCTTCCATCTCAAATTATTTTGAAAACTAAAAATTTATTAGACATTTAAAAGATTCCAAGGAATGTAAATTGGTATGTAATTAGAAAAATTAAAATTAAAGATTTTTTTATTTAAAGAGAAAAAAACAAAACAAAACAGTAAAATGGTACAAGTAAAACAGAATTTCAAAAAATAAAAATAAACAGCAAGAAATCACTAGTTAATAGATTACATATTGTCATCTTATAAATAGTTAATCAAGTTACAAAATTAAGCATACATAGTGAATATTCAAACAGCGAAACTGTAAACAGTTGTGCTCAATGATCCAACAAAAACTTAGTCATATGATCATCTGTCTTACACACCTAAACACACTTTCAGTTGTATCCTTTAGAGCACTTTCTTTTCCTCTCTTTTTTACAATAACTTTTACACATTTTGGGTTTTATTACTCCCACAGTTCTTATTACTTTTCTTGGAAGAGAATAAAACCAAATGTAACAAAACAAAACAGAGTCCATCAAAACAAAGGATGGCCGTGGTCAATGAGATGCGAAAACAGACTACAAGGTAATCAACAATGGTTACCATAATGCCCCTTCGTACCTTAAAAAAAATTGTCTATATAATCAGGTATAATAAAATTGAACTAAACAGTAAATAACAAAACCAATAGAACCTAAACATTGGAGACATTACTGAACTTCAAAAGAAGATAATATTCAAACCAGAGTGGGCATCATAATGAATCTTATTGCCTTCAAAGTAGTTGCCTGTACCCTCAAATTGATGATATCAAACAGAACAGAATAGAGCAAAATCACTCAAAACAAGATGGTGAGAACAATACAGGGCTTCAAATGGAGTTAATAGGAAATCAAAAAGTTACTATAATATATCCTGCTAATTTTTAAAAAAATCCCTTAATTAAAAAATAATAATTAAATAAAATTAATTGAAAAGGGAGGAGATTGAGATAAAAAGTCAGAACAGAACAATTTCAGCAACATAGTGTTTCACCACAAGATAACACAACTTAATAGTAGCTACCATAGTGTCTCGTTCCTTGAAATATTTGAGTATAACTTTGTATACTATAGCATCAAACATATCAAGACAGTGTGGAACCATTCAAGAGGATGAAAGTATTACAAGGTATTTAGAACCAGCTAACAGAAAATGAATAATGGTTTCTATATAATCTCTTTGCCTATAAAATTTTGTTTATACTATCATATATAATGAAATCCAATAAGATACAGCATGATAAAAGCAATGGAGACAGAATAACAACAATTTGATGGGACTTCAAAACAAGATGAAGTAAATCAGCACTAGCTATTATATCTTGTTGTCTTCAAAATAGCTGTTCATATCATTACAGACAATAATATCAACAGCCCAGAATAAAACCATTCCAATTAATGTGCAAAAACTTTATAAAAATCATAATTACCACATATTTTATGTATTTGTATCATTCTACATGTTTGATACATTAAATCACAAGAAAAAGTGTGTTTATCCCAACTTGTTTTAAGGTGCATACAAATGGTGTAAGAAACAATATGATGGATAAGTGGAACTAAAAGTATAAAGGCAGGTTGGATGAGCTTATTTTGGTAGGTGAGTATCACAGTGCCAATATAAGAGATCCAGAGTGTCAGATTAATGGACAGCACCTGGAATACATAAGGTCCTAGCATAGATAGCAGAAAAGGAACTTTTCTTTGCCAAAATATGAAATAAATTCCTCTACCCCTTTAGAAGTTTGTCTTAGAATAAATTCTTCATTTCATATTCTAGAGCATTACTATGGATACTGAGTAAAACTTTTATATATTCCTTTTTTTTGCTACCTTTCCATTTCTCTTTCTCTGTTTCTTTTATTCTCTCACACCTGTTTTCTTTCATGTATTATTCTACATTTTAGGTGACAGAAATGACATAAACTAAGAAAGCTCTCTTTTAAAATCAAGGGACATTACCAAGATGATTTTATCTGATCTTTATGTAATTCATTTATAAGTAAGAAATGTGGAACTCTTAATTTGATTAACTGAGCTTGGCTTACACATTTTTTATGATTTCTTCATCATTTTGATAGAGTATGATATGATAATTATTTTCAAAAGTGTGCTTTTCTGAATACACATATTTTTAGGTACTGTATAGCTTTATTTTAGAAAAGAAATGCTAATCAACTTAATAATCATATTACCTATTCAATAGAACTAAATTCACTACATGAGTTTACTCTCCAATCAAAACAGTGTCAATAGAATAAGCCATCCATGTTTTGATAAAACTGCTAAGTTCTTGTTTGTATGAGATTTTTGATTTTTCTCACAGGATCATTCAAGGTTTTTGTGTCTTCAAGCCTTAATGGACAGAATGCTTTATTGAAACTAATTTCTCTTTTTTTTTTTCTTTCAACATTTTTAGGGGAATCTTGGAGCAAATGGGACTTCTTTAAGTCAAAGCTTTATTCTTTTTTTTTTTTTTTTAATTTAAGAGGAAAAAGAGAAAAACACAAAACAAACCAAAGCGGCGTAAGGTCTATATATAACACTTGAATTTTTTAGATAGAGTAATTAATATTATTCTAATTTATGTTGTCTAAATTTAAATTAAAATGTGTACCTATATGTGTGAAAAATATATTAAACGAAGAGATTTAGGGTGCTCCTTTGAAGACGGCAGAGTGGTAAGGAGCAGATAAAGAGCCTTTCTGGCATTTGTTGTTTAGACACTGATATTGCAATGTCAGGAAACAAAGAAAGAGGGAAATTGGACTCTGGGGTCCAGGAAGGATCTGAAGCAAGTATTGAATCCCATGGAGAAAGAAAAGAGAGAAACTTCTAAAAAGAAGAAGTGGCAGGCAGCATTTTCTCTCTAAGCTTGGTCTCATCACTCTGAAGGAATGGCATGAACCTTCAGATTCACAGTGACTACTGGTGATCCCAAAGGCCTCCACAGAGAAACACATCAGTGGAACAAAGCACTGTATGCAGCAGATTGCAGTTATTGGGGAACTATTCAGGTGTAGATGTTCTGCAAGAGAGGGCTATTGTCTAGAAACCATCTTAGAGAGGGTCTATCCGAGCTTGGGACTTCAAGCAACTGCCAAGTGCATCTACAGCTCCCAGCTGAGTTCACACCTGCAGGAGGTGCATGCACTGCTTTAGGCTGAATGAGTCTGTTTCCAAGGTTATGGCCATAAAAAAGATGGAAATTCAGTGGAAATAAAGTTTCAGGCATGCTGATATTATAAGATAACCTACCATGAATCTACTACTGGTTCATTGGGATTAATCAACACAGATCTGGACTCTGTCTGCCCATGTTGTCTATTAGTGATGGTAGAGAGATACTCTGAAGTGGACTTTTTTCTTTTTCTCTTTTTTTCTGGTTTTGTTTTGTCTTCATTTGTTCTTGTTTGTATGAATGTAAACATGGTTTCTAATTTTTTGTTGTTTTCTACTGTGTTCTTGTTTTTCATTTATTCATTCTCTATTTCCTTGTCTTCTACATCAGTTTACCAAAGTTTATGTGATCCTTCTTTGTCCTACAGACTTGCTACTAATGTTTCCATCTTCTTCTATTTCTCTTATTTTCCCATAACACCTTTTAAACTTTTTCCTTTGAAACTAAATTGTCATATTAAAGGCCTATTTGGTACATAAAAATTTCAGTTTGTTTTCGATTTTATTAAACAACCATAGACCTATTTCATATAGTTAAAAGTGGCAAATTAATAGTTACCTCAGTTTCTCATTTCTAGGCTGTATTTGATGTTACTGTTTTTCCTGATTGTACTGCTTTATCCAAGGTGACATAATTGTTATAACTATTTGCTCTTCCTGATATACCAAGATTGAGATTGCCTAAGGGTTATAAAAATATTATAGGCCAATGCCAATGATCCAGGAGCTTTACCACATGCGCAACAACTTCTCATATTCCATAAACTGAAGAGCTAGAACCTTGCAACAGACTCAGGAATCAGAAACTATCTACACTGTATGATACCTCTAAGAAATATTTATTTCTGAACAGTTATAAATACTAGAAATAAACCTATGCCCCACAGAGATTTTACAAGCAGCAATTCATGTACAAACTTAAAAATAGGGAAGAAAAGGAAAAGGTATTTAAATAGGATGATACCCCAGAAATCTGGCTCACGAAACCCAAACTCAAGGGCAAATGAGTTGGAGCAATTTGAAAGCTGCCTCATGGACTCTCTGGGGGGTGGAAACAGAAGAATTAACAAGGCAAATGAAAGGAGATCCAGAAAAAACTCAAATCAGAAATAATTTTTCAGATAACTGTGGAGATTGTGACCATAATGAAAGATGTCCTTAGTGACTATAGAACATATACAGATAAAATAAAAGTACTTAGGAAAATGATGGGAACCACAAATATTCAACACATGAAAGAAACATAATTTATAAAACATTTAAACAGATATCCAGAAGATTATATCCTCCACTGAATGTGCCAGTGTGAGAACAGAATCTCAGATATAGAACTCAGGATTGTGCTTAGTGACAATGGAAACAAAAATTTCTTAAAACATAGTAAGGTTTCCATGAGAATTCAATCCAGCAAAAGGAAGATGACAGAAGAGTAAGTAAAAGTTGATTTAAGTAAATAAAAAAGCAGGAGATAGCACAAATGACATAAAAATCCTGTTTTCATATGTCATGGCAGAAAACTTCTCTGGCAAATAAGAAACAATTTCACATACAAATAAGTGAGTTTTGTAATTAGCCATGACAAAAATGTACAAGACATAATAGTCAAAATTGCAGAAATTCAACACATGAACAGAATATAAAAAGCTGTTAGTTTAGAGAACTAAATCACATATAAAATCAATGCCATCATAATCACAGCGGACTTCTCAATAGAAAGCATGAAGTCAAAGTAAAATTGGAGGGAATCATTTCAGGTCCCAAGAAAAAAATCTTCCAACTTATATTTATGTACCCTGAAAGACTGTCTTTCAAATAAATGGAGAAATAAGATACTTACACAACAGAGAACACCTAAGAAAATTCATTAACAGGAAACCAGAACTCCAAAACTTTCTGAAGGATATTCTAGAAAAGCATAAAAAGGATTACAACTCCATTAAATCCAACAGAATGAATCCACCAGGCAAAGAAATCAGTTAACCAAAGGGTGAAAAAAGGGAGCCAATAACAGGAAAATAACAAGGATAAGTCAATATATATTAGTTATAAACATCAACTAAATGTTCTCAATTTACCCACCAAGAGAAACAGACCAGTAGAATGGATAAAGAATCAAACTCCAACTACATGAAGCAAACAAAAAAACCCAGTTAACTAAAAAAGATATTCATAGACTGAAAGTCAGAGAATGGGAAACAATACTCCATGGGACAGGAACCCAGAAAGAAGTAGAAACATCTGTTCTATTTGTAGACAAAATGGAATTCAAGCCAAGACTGATTGAGAGAGAGAGAGAAAGTCATTACATTCTTCTATGGGGAACAATCAAAGAGGATGATATAATAATCATAAATATATTTTCAGCAAATATTAGTGTGTACAACTTCATAAAACAAATATTAACAGATGTGAAAAATATCAAACAAGCATGAATACAATTGTAACGGGAAATCTCAAGGTCCCACTGTCACAGAAAAATCAACTAAACAGAAAAAATTGACAGTGAAATATGAAAACTGAGCCAAATCTGTAAACAAATAGACTTAATAAATATCTACAGTGTTCCACTCCACAACATCAGAACACATATTCTTCTTAGCTACATGTGGGACATTCTGCCAGTTGGACCACATACTAGGTAGTATGGCATGTTAAAGTAAATGTAAAATAATTGAAATTATTGAAGGCATATTATCAGACCATAGTGTGATAAAATTGGAAATCAATGGCAAAATGAACCATAAAAGATTCATGAACATATAAAACCTAAATTATAGCTTGTGGGTCACAGATGAAATTAAAGAAAAGATTAGACAATTTGACAATTAAACAATACTGCCAATAAATATACTGGAACTTGCGGGACCCAATGAAAGCAGTAATACATGGGAAAATAATAAAAGTGAATACCACATCAAGAACAATTCAAGACAAAATAAGCAACTTAATAAATAATAAGTTAAGCCCAAAGCTCATATGAGGGAGGAAATTATAAAGATCAGAGATGAAATTACTGCAATTGATACTAAATAAACAATTCAACGAATCAGTGAATCAAACAGTTGTTTCTTTAAAAGATTAAATTAAATAGCCATTTACCCAAACTTCTCAAAAAAGAAAGAGAAAACTAAAATATGTGCAATGAGGAAAAAGTGTGGAAAACCTTGCAGACCACAATGGTGATGTGACAAGTGATCAGGCACGTGCAGCATTCTAAAGATCTACTACAATAACAGGGAAAGCAGTAAGATGTCAATTGTGACCTATAAGAAAGGACAGGAAAATAAAACTATGCACTATCATTATAAGTGTTACTTGTATGTGAAAAATGCAATTTTCATGTTTAAAGATTGCCTTGGGTGTGACAACTAAAGAAAAGATTATTTTTGCAGAGTTCTATTGGTATTTTCATTATAGCTCATATTTTTTATGTCTAATATCTACCTTAGTTTTTTGTAAGCAATTAAACAGCTGACAGGAAAATATTGATTTCTATTCTAGGTACTCATTGCACTTTTGATATTTTGCTTTATTGATATCTTATTTCTCTGGTAAGTGCACATTGTACAAAATAACCAAAAGCTGCTGACAAAATAGGAAGAGAAAAGAGGTTACAGGAATGCCCTGCCACAGAGTAAAGGAAGTCTAAGCACATGCACTATAAGCGTAATTGAGATGTGTACATGAAACACGCAATTGTGATGAATGAAGGCTACCTTGGGTGTGACAGTTGGAGCAAAGATTCTTTCTGTGGTAGACATTTGTTAGTGTTTACATTGCAACTCACAAAGGGTTTTACTTCTGATTATATCTCTTAGGTTTTGTAAACATGCACACAGCTCATGTGAAAATGTTGATGTTTATTTTAAATGCACAATGCATATTAAAAACTTCATACTTTATCTATTGATATTTTTGCTACTGCTAACTGCACATAGCACACATATCAAGTGTGGCTGGAAAGCAAAATACTTGTGCTATCAGGGAAAGCAATAAGAAATAAATCTTTCCTTCCATCACTTTGGGCATCATGCATGTTGTCTCAAAGGCAAGTAAAAAGTAACTAAGACAATGGGCCAAGTGGTATGATTGGATTTTCCATAAGTTATCAAAATTATTAAGATAATTAAACAAAAAACCCTTGAGGTGGAGAGAGATTATTGGACAAGATTTCAAATGATGAATAAGAAAGTCGTTGCCTGGTAACATTTAATCGGTTATTATTCATGTATTAGAGGTGCCAATAATTACCACAGCATTATGGGAGACATTCTAACTAAAAATATATTAAGGATTTTGATTGAAAGATGCTAATACAAAAGTTTCATATGGCTAAAACAATTCAATAATGCTGATCTTATGTTAAATATATTCATGCCTTCAATCATACAAATATTCTAAAATATATGATGATAAACATCTTTTTTCAGATCCAGACACCTGCCTTTTTCTTGTTTGCCAGTCAGGAGATTCAAGTAAATCCAACACAAGGTCACCAATCAAATGATAATATTTTAAACAAAAATGTATGGGATATATGTTATATATGTGCCACTATACTTAGAGATGCTTAAACACTGAGCAGCCTAAACACTGTCACAATTTTCTTTAATGACATCCTATTAAAAGACAAGTTAAGTAAAAGCTTCTTATGTATTAGATAGAGATGACTAACCAAAATGGAATTATTGCCATGCTATAGTATTAGATATGATTTTGATGTCTAATTTTCTGTGTAAAGTATGTAACTTTGTTAAGATTCTATAGGAACAATTCTTATTAACTCTTACTTAATTTCTCAGCCTGCTGCTGACATTCATATGAAAATACAAAAGTCTGAACGTGGCCCTCAAACCCCACAAGGAAACATTTTTGATGTGGATTTTCATATTTTCAACAACAGAGATAGAACTAAAAAGGAAGAGAAAGGCACAAAAAAAGAAACTTTCTATCAAACTGATCTTTTAACAGTGATACTTGGGGCTCCTAAAACAGGTAAATAAAAACAAGATGGAACTACCAGAGCCCCTTCTAAACCATGCTTCAAGTGTTACAAGGAAGTACACTCGGAAGAGAATGCCCCAGTCCATGACCTCTTCTGGGGCCTTTCTCCCTCTGCAATCTCAAAGGCTATTGGCAAAATGATTGACATAGCTGCCAGAGAGTGGGTAAGCCATCCTCCAATTTCTTGTCCTCACAGAAGATCTCATCACCACCAGATTCATCACTGACTGGTCTACTTGGACTTGCTGCTGAGGAATATTGATGGGGCTTGGGGTCCATGATTCCCATTATGGTATCCTTCTTAGATCCCTGAGTCTTCCTGGAGGTCTCAGGTAAGATACTCTCTGTACTTATAGACATGAGTGCCACATATGGTGTTCTTCCTGAGTTTTTAGGCTGTTGTATTAAATGCTCAGTCACTGTAGTGGGTGTTGACAGCCAACCTAAACAGCCTCTTCAAACAGGGACTATTCCACATAGGTTCCAAACTCTTTTATTTACCCCTAACTTTCTGGTAATACCAACATGTCCCACACCCCTTTTAGGTAGACATCTTCTCCAAAAGCTTAATTCTTCTTTAATTTCTTGCTTTTTACAGCTCTCATCCTTGAAGCATGCCTCACAAAACTCATTTTAAAACTACATGAACCTTGGCTTCAACTTCTTCCCCTAGGCTAAGTCAAGCACAGAGCACTTTTCTGGGATCCTACCTTTCTAAGTACTTTTGAACACATGCACAGCAGATCATTTCTACTCCACAGTCTTCCTACCTCCCAAAGTCTCTTTCTTCTTGCAGACTACATCCCAATCCTCTCCTTTCTCCAACACTTGTTACAATAACATGCTGATCTCTATCTTCCCCAATCCTCTAAGGGGAGCAAACAAGGTTCTTCCATATTCCAAGGAGACCTAATTCATCTTAAAACTTCTAAAACCACATGACTACAACCAAAGTGGACTGACACCCACCTGTTCTTCCTCACAACCCAACAGTAGTTAAGGTATCTAGACTGTGATTCTTGTTCCATGTTACTCAGGCTAAGTGGTGCCTTCCTAACCGTAACTCATTTTACTCTAAAAATTCTAAGTGGTCATCACATCTCATATCTCCCACCCAATTTCTGTCTCACCAAGTGCCCACAGCCACAACTTTTGGACTAACTCATGTTTTGCTATCTATTTGGTTCCTGATCCCTTGCATGTTACTAGTTTGTTTTCTTTCACTTTAGCGTTCTGGGTAGTCTTTCCTAAAGAATTCCAAATTTTACATAAAATCACTTTCATATCATTCTATGTAACAACTGTCTTAGTTCTTTCCACCCTCAACTGTTTATGTAAATATGAGACCCTTCTGGATCTGGGCTCTTGTCTCAATTACAGTGACATAACCACAGCTTTCCCAAACCCTAGCCTATAATTTCCCAAACATGACTCAACTGTCAGGCCTTATATTTTTCATGCTTCCCACTCTGTGCAGCTCAACCCCTGCACCAAGTACAGTCCTACCTACACTCTTACTTTTACCCTTTCAGACAGGGGAATAATTACCTCCTATAACTTCACTCTTCCCAAATCCTCACTCATTTTTCAGATTGTCTATTGTTAATTTAGACCTTATACCCAAACCTTGGATAAGGGAAAACCTAGCCAAATGGAGTAATTTGACAGTCTTTCAGTTATGCTATAGATATCCTTCCTTATCATGGTTCTGGTGGAGCATCACATTTGGATCATGGGCACCTTTCCTTCTACCTCTCCTGGGTCCTTTAATTATGACAGTGACCTGCCTCATCATAGCACTATGCCTTTTTATTTTCTCCAATTTAGGATGTGAGCATTCACCAATGAAGAACTCCCTGTCCTGGCAGAAACACTTGGTACCAGCATCTACATGGGTATCAAGCATCATCCTTTCAACCCTCTTGACTGCCTAAATGATACCCCATCCAGCAGGAAGTAATCAGAGAGAGCCATTACACTTTCCTAACAACATAAAGACAGGCATGCCAAGTTTCTGCCCTCGTATAAAGTACTGGGCTTTCTGGCAGTGGTCTATCATGGCAGAAGGCCAAAGCAAAAACTAAAGTGACCTGATGATCACATCATTCTTCCCCTTTAGCCCTGATTACAAATTCTTCTTTCCTTTCCCATGTTCATGAAGGCAATTCCAATTAGTTCCTTACCTGTCATCAATGCCTGCCCCAAGTGCCACTTCCAGTCATAAGACACATAAACCTCAGCTCCCTTGTATCTGGTAGAGGAAAAAACACAACCCCATGAGTAATGGGCTCTTCTTGACATCCTCAATAAACACCACTTCCTTTCAATAAAATACATATATGGATGTAACACTCCCATGATTACACTGTGAAACAATAAAATGTGTGTTAGACTCTGAAGACTAAAGTCTGAATGATGAAGCAAAAGGTTAGCTAGGATCAAATCCTTCATAAAATCATAAGTGAGTTTAATTGTCAATAACTAAAACTGGCCTGCTTCCCTTTTCTCAACAAATCATCTAAGGCTGGAAAAATATTAGGGTTCTCTAGGGGTGAAAGCTCTGATCTGACATTCAGTTTGAACCAGGAAAAAAATGCACTTTCCTATGAAATTTGTCCAGTATCAAAAAGATTCACAGCACAGAAAATTTACCTTACTCAACATATTCTCTAAGACTCAGTTCAGTGTTTTCTGTGGTGTTGATTTTTCTAGTGAATTCTCCAAATTTTTACTCTTTTTATGTTTACTGTACATACCATACAAATAAGACTAGGTAATTTACTATTTATACTTCAAACTCTAGCACCTTGATATATATCTTTAAATATTTACGTAGTTAATAAGTATATCTCTTCATTCAGTTTTAAGTGCCTGAATAACAGGGTTTTCTCTCTCTCTCTCTCTCTCTCTCTCTCTCTCTCTCTCTCTCTCTCTCTCTCTCTCTCTCGCTTTTATTAATGGTGATTCTCCAAAATATCTAGTGGGCTTCAAGGCACATAGAAAATATTTGATTAAATAATTGATTGATCATGTGGTTTGATGAGAAGTGACTCAGAGTGATGTGTACTGAAAAAAAAATAGTTGTTCATTGTGTCAAATGATGGGTTATAAGGATGGCTTATTAACAGAAAAATTTTTTTGATTTATCATCTCATCAATGACTAGCTGGCACATAACATCACCATTAGCAGTGTGAGTAATATTACAAAATAATAACTGTGATAAAACTACATTTTGGGCTGTCCTGAAAGGTTCTATTTATTTTACTTCTATAAAATTTTAAATTTCCTGTTTTAGGTTCAGTTCAAGTTAATAGGTTCACCTTAATTATTTCTGTGCAAATGGAACTATCTTTTTATGGCTATTTTACAGATTCTGATGTGGTGGTCAGTGATAGTTAGTTTGTTTTCCAACCAAACTAATATAGGATCTCAAAATGTACTTAGTCTTATGGAGAACCACCCCCGCCTCACCCCTGCCTTGCTTCAGACTAACTTAACATAATGTCTCACCAAAATTAAGTAAGTCTTTTTAGCTTAATTTGACCTAAATTTCCTATGACACCTCTCACACATTTTATTTTCCTTATTCCCTTGTGCAATTTAAATGGCAAAATTGAACTTTAAAAGTTAAGATTTTTTCTATACATGTAAGTGATTTCTCCGAACTTCCTCCTGCTGAGTGCATAGTCAACGCCTGCTCCTCTTCTCAGCACAGATGTCATGATAGAATGAATACACAGATGCAAGCCCCAGGAGGAAGGAGCCCAATTTCCTTTCCAAGAGAAAGGAAGCAATGAACTGAAAGATGAATGGAAATGATAACACAAGCACAGAAACCTTCAATAATTCTCTGCTCCCAGTCTCCTTGTTTCCATATTATAAAAGACTCCACCTGTACATGTTTAGATAATGATTTAAAGCAAATAAGCTCTTTTATCTCCTTGAAGATAGCTTTAAATAAATAAATCTTTTGATTTTTGCCTAAATATGTGGCTTACTTTGATTTGGTCACCGAGGAACAAATGAATTTAAGTGTATGATCCCAAGTGTCCACTAACACTTGAGATTGATTTTGGCCTATGGAATATGTAATTGTACAAGTTGTTAACTACATCAAAGAGAGACTGTATTATTGAAAGGAAGATAAGGGTTTAGGATAAATGGGACTGAAAAAACTGAGTATATTAAATAAGTAAATTCAGTGAATTGTAGCCTAAGACCCAACTGAGCTAAGATGAGCCTCAGAAAGCTAGAGAACAAAGGACAAAGACAAGTCCCTGAGTGAACTAAGAAAAGTCTGAAAGAGCTAAAATGTAATAAACAATGAAATAATGTAGACTGCTTTCCAGACATCAAAATCCTGCTAGAAGAAAACAGAAAAAGTTGCTTACCTGCACATTCCTCTGCACTGTTTTCATAACAAAGATTATATAAACATCACTGGATTCAAATGTCTGTGGTGTTCTTTTGGAACCACTACTGACAGGGGGAGCTTTCCTTTTAGTTGTTTCTAACAAACCACACTGGGTATCATTCCTTACAGCTTTCTGTGTTCTTTACCCTCAGAGCAAGAATCTCCAGACATGAGGCTGTTTACAAAATCACCAGAATGTAGAGCAACTTGGAGTCAGGCACAGTTTATTGCCTGGAAGTGTATAATATTTCTAATATTTTTGTATGAAGGCACTACAGGGGATAACTGTGATCTTAGGCTGACTATGGATTTAATATTTTCCCCTTATTTTTTAGTCTTATTTGTGATAACGATGTATGAATTAAAACTACCTGTCCATTTTTAGCTGGTCTCTCTGTGCCCTGTATAATTGCTATATTCACTGTGCTAATTTAGAGAACTCCCGTGACATTCCCACTCCAACCCCAACCCCTACTGCATATTTGTAGTGTAAACATAGTGTATTCATTCTTTCTCAAGGGAAACACTTACTTTCATTGTTGAACTCTTGATTACTTGTTCCTGTCATGCCATTTGAGGAAAGAATATCATACACTTCACATAGCAAAAGTGAATCTTCTAGTTATGCCATACTTCACAAGTTGGTCTTATGATTTAATTCTCCCAACAAAAATATTAATGTGCTGTAATCATTGTTTTTCCTGAAACTAAAGATAATGGTTCTGCATTTGAAATCCCAAATACAGAATCTTCACTTTTGTAGGCAAAAATATTTATTTTCAGCCTAAACAATATGTTTCTACAAACAGTGTTTGAAACCACAATACATTAAGCTTTCCTTAAAAATCCCAAAATAAAGATTTAGATCTAGGAAAAAAGACATTTTGCAGCTAGCATTATTGCAGATTATTAAATTCTACTAAATTTTACATAAAATGATGTATGTTTCTTACAACCAAATTTAAATAAATGGCACTGCAAAATAGAATTTTAAAAGTTAAAATTTTGTGGAGAAAGCAATTTCTCTGAAATTCTTGCTGAACATATAACCAATATCCTGTTTTCTCCTCAACCCACATTACATGAAAGAATATGCAGGCACTAGTCCCAGGAAGGAGGAATTGTTTCTTTTCTGCAAGAAAGTGGAGGAAGACGGAATGAAGATAACTATGAATGATAAAGCATTATTTCTCTGTACTCCCCTCCCTTCTGTTTTTACTATAAAGGTCTCTTGCCCACCCATGCATGGGGTCATGTATTTGATTTGAGAAAAATGAGGCCCTCCATATTTCTGGAACTACTTAGCAAAATAAAATACTTTTCTTTTTAGCAAACTTTGTGACATTCTTTGATATGGTCATTGACAAGCAAGCAAACCTAAGTACATAAATCTAAGTGGTTGTTAACACTAAATGTACCACAAAATTATGTGTGGTTCTTGAGATGAACTCCAAATAAGACGTACATGTAGAAAACTTAAACTTGAAAGCTCTCTCATTCCACTCATCAGACCAATTTTAATTTCTAGACAGTAGTTACTATAGAAATCATGTCTTTTCTTCCAGACATCCAAGTATTCTTTTTTATTGTAAAATATTGTTTGCAGTATATGCAGTTTTTCTGACAATATTTTTTTAATGACATACTCTCAGAGACATATTTCTATATTAGTATATAAGTACATAATATTAATGACGGAATCATTTTTCTTGTGACTGTGAGACCAAAATTCCTTGCATATTTAGTTATTATTGGCCAAGGATCACATCTCTAGAGGCAACACCTCAGTCCTTCCTGCCTCATGCACTCTCTAGGATCCCTCACACTCTGAATAAATATATAAGACATATTTCCATATTAGTACATAATTTTTATGCAACTTATTTTATAGCTGTCGTAGTATTCCTTATTTCAAACATGCCTTGATTTATTTAAAAATATTTAGCTCAGACATTAGATTATTTTTTATTATTTTCTGGTAGAAAAATTCTGTCAATCTTCTCTTACATATACATTACAGTATCTTCCTATTGCTGAGAAGTGAAGCAAACTTAATTGAAAACAATGAAAATGTATTATTTCACAATTTCCATATAACATTTACTAGAGAAACATCTGCTTTCATGTTTCCTTAGACTAATAACGAAAACATTTTGCTTGTGCCTGTGAGACTGAAATTCCTTATATTTTTAGTTATTTACCGAGGATCACATCTCTAGAGGCAACACATAGATCCTTCCTACCTGGTGCACAGTCTAAGGTTCATCACACTCTGAATTTCTCTGCTGTAAAGAAAAGCTCAATCTCTTCCTAAAGATCAGCTAATAAAATCAGTTCTATCTTGAGAATTGTCTTTTAAATTAACTGCAATGTAAAATAATAATGAAAGAAATTTCTGTAACAGTAGCGCCACCTAACCATAGTTTCACGTTCCATGGCTTCAATTACCCGTGATGAATGGGATCTAGAAAGGTTAGATGGAATATTCTAGAAACAAAATTCTATAATTTTGGATTTTGCATTGTTCTGAGCCAATGTGAAGACATTTTGCATTGTCCTATTCTGCCTCGCATAGAATATGAAACATCCCTTTATCTAGTGATCCATACTGTACACAAACCTACCACCCACTACTTACTTAGTGTTTTGAAGGTAGGAGATTAGTGCTGAGGCAAACCAGTTAGACAGCTATGAAGATTGTACCAGTCACAGAGATCAAGGTTAGACAAGCAGACCACAGAATCTGAGGCGACTATGCACTTCCTGAATCCTGTATATGGGAGCAATTAGAAAAGTATCATTTTTGATTCTTCATTTCAATTCACATGAAACCAAGTGAGACCTTGATAGGGCAGTTTAAAAGAGATGTCAGATCAGGTGAATTTCTGACATGACAATATTCTTAAAGGTTTTTTTTTTTTTTTCCGAATAAGGAGAAGCAATCTAGAACTTACATGTACAAAAGAACTTGGCCATTAGTCTTTATGGCTGCTCTGAAATTTTTCACGGGATTGCTCTCACTCTGAAAAATTATTTCTTTTCAAAAGTCAATACGTATAAATTCTTGTTATGTTTTCTACAGGGCATATCTAATTCTTGTTGCAGGACACCGAGATCGTGAAAGAATCTCTTTGGTACTCAAGAGTGAGTTTAGCAGGTCAATTTTTAATGTGTCTCTAAACTTGAGTTTATGAAGCACTTAGGTAATAGGCTAATCTTATGCCATAAAGCCATCTTCATTCAACTCACTACATCTCATCACATAAGCACTGTATTATTTCATGTCATCACCTGAATAAGAAAGGTGCCTCAGTCTCAAAATTTAGAAAAAAATATTTAAAAATGTGAAGATATAGCTCAATTGTAGAGTACCATTGGGTTTGATCCCCATTACCATAAAAATGTAAGGATAAGAACGGTGAGCACATTGCACAATAAAACATAAACTACATTCAAATAATTTTATTACATTATGTTGCTATACTTGTTCTATTTTTATTATTAGCTTTTTTATTTTCTGTGATTAATTTATAAATAAAAACTTAAAATATTTATTATTAGGGTAAATCATATTACATATGACATGATACTATTTGTGTTTTTAGGCATCTACTAGAAGATTTGGAACATAGCCTTCATGGGTAGGGAAAACTTTTCTATTTCTCTAGTATATGTATGATAATTATTAATGGTATTGATAAACAAATGTAGCATATAACTTGTTTAGAACTATAACTATGTTAATTCACTTCAAAACATACTGTGACATTTGGTTCCCTAGCAGCTTGCACTTTAGCTAACACCTTTATGGATATCAGTATTTTATGATTATGTTTCTTGAAAAAATGCTTGTTAGATAAATTTTCATAAGAATATATTGCTACTGTGTAACAATTGCATTCTCATATATGTCATCTGTTTTTGTTTTTGTATGCCAAAATATGTCCTTCTATTTCTTCTGAGAAAATTCATATTATTTCTCTGCTTCAGAAAATATTTATGTACCGTCTGCATCAGGATTTTTCTCTGTATATTCAACTAATTCCATTAAAAAATGTTTTTAAAAGTTATAGGTACTGAATGTATGCAGACATTTTTTACCTTTATTCCCCAGACAACATAATGTATCAACTATTTGCATAACATTTACACTGTACTCATTATTATAAATGATCTAGAATTGACAGGGATATTAAAAGATACAACGGGGTTATATGCAAATATTGTGTTGTTTTACATACAAGACATTATATAAGGGATTTTGCACACACATAAGGATCCTGGAACCATTCCTTATAGATTCTGAGGAAGAGAGATGATTGTATTTATTTTACTGAGTAATTAATACTTTTTTGTCATTGCAACAAGAATGAAGGTACTTCTGCATCTTCATTGTAGATTTTCTAATTGAAACTTTGGGTAGTTTCATCTATGTAAAGAAATATATGTGCTTATCTCAGATAAAGTTATTAGTAACCTCTAACAAATAGCTTTAGAAATTAATAATTTTCAAATATAAAGGGCCTAACACCCTACAAAGGGCCTTATCACCCTAACAAAGTGTTGAACATAAAACTCAAACAAATCTTTTGCATTTTGACTTGAGTAAGGTATGAAGAAGACTTACAAGAATAAAGTGGAAATGCCTGAGATTTTGTTAAGAAAGGAAAACCCAAACTTATGTTTAAGGATAAAATTCAAATTTTTTTGAAAGGACCAAATTTAATCCAAGTAAGTTTTCAATGAACATTATATTGGGAGGAAAGTGAGAAAATGCCATTACATTGACAAAGGATAGTCTTTATCAATTTAAAAAATTAAAACTAACTTTTATTATAATTTTGACAGTTAACATTTTTTTACTTCAAAATGATTTTCTTTTTGTTATAAAAAATCATCCAAGAATCATCTGGTATTACATAGATGCTACAAAAATAAGATTAAAACAATATTCATGAAGATCTCTGAGATTCTTATTTTAGGGATTTTAAAGTTTTATTCCAAGAAAAAGTTGAGACAACCTAGTTTCTCAAAAAAATTGTTTTTATTTGCAAAAATTTGAAAATTATTTGATTTCTGTTTTAGTTTAAATGCTCAGAATCAACATGAAAATATAAAAGTTAAGGAAAATTTATTTATTGCTTTTCATCTTTTAATATATGAAAATATATGTAAGAGTAGAAAGTTTGAAAGATCTCTACTTGCTAAAGAAAATAAATGTTAGACATTTGTCTCCTTCCAATATTTCTAGTATATGTGTGCATTAACATTTTTTCACAAAACAATGTTAAAAATACTATTTTATTATCTGTTTTATAAGTTGCAATGTTCTGGATATCTTTTCATGCCTTTAAGTGTTCATCTAAAATATTTTTATGGCTGCAGAAACTTCATTGTCATACTTTGTTTTATATATCCTTTGCTATCAGATATTATATAATATTTATATATGTACATATACATACACACATGCACACAAGATAATTACAACAGCTTGTTTCAGTTCATTGAAAAGAATGTTCTGTGCTAAGATAACTTGGATAATATACTGTAAATAGCTACTATGCGGGTAATAATACATATTGTATCAATTATTACAGTCCTTCTAATCTGTTTTAGAACCCTGTTTCATTTTTTTACTTTTTTTCTCTGAAAAATATACATATTTTTATCTTCAAAATTATTTAAAACAAAGTTAACATTTCATTTTGTTTGATATATAGAGTTATAAATTTTAATACACTCATGCATAGATTTGTGCAATGATTCAAGGTGAAGAATTGTTTCATCATCTACCCTTTTCTGTGATGCCAAAATCACATCTTTTCTCCATCCATATCTATTGGAAATGATAGATCTTTCTTCTATCACTTTGGATTTTTGTTTTCAAGAATGTCAAATATATGTAATTGTACAGTATGGAGTTTTTTGGTATTGTTCTTTTTCTCTTTCCACAATTTCTTTAAGATTCATTCAAATTTCTATGTATATCATTCCTTCTTAGAGTCAGTTCTATTTTATGGTAGGCTGTACCAAAATTTGGTTAAGCACTCAACTATAGAAAATCACTGAATTAGTTTCCACATTTTGGCTCATATAAAAAATGCTGTTGTTAACACTCAAGTACAATTTTTTCCTAATTGAACAAATGTTTTTATTTCTTTTGTGGTTTTTATACAAGAAGGAAATCACTAGCTTATATGATAACTTACGTTTAAACTTCTGAACACCTTGGTAATCTATTTTCTAAAGTAGCTGCTTTCTTTATTTTTCTCACTGCTGATACAAAATACCCAATAACCACAGTTAAAGGAGGAAAGTTTTATTTGGCTCATAGTTTATAGAGGTTTTAGGTCATAGTTGATAGGCTTCAGGGGAGCTCTGCTAAAGAGGCTGTTCAGAGCAGGCAGGTAGATGCAGCAAGCAGTATGCGACAAATGGTGACAAATAACAAATATTAACCATCTTTCTATCTCTTATAACTTACCCAGGCTACCCACCCTTCGGGCAGGTAACTTAGAGTGGAGCACCCTTAGTGCTACCTAGAACTATGCCATATCAAATCATGGAATAATTTGTTAAATAAATAATCTTGATCCAAAAATCATAAAAAGCTCCACTTGTAACTGAATGAATCTTGGGGGAAAATCTAGACACAAACTAAACAGCAGCTAAATCGTTTTACCTTTCTACTAGCTGTATAGTATGAGGTTTCTAATTTTTCTACAACCTTGTCAACATTTATTACTATCTGTTCTTCTTCTTCTTCTTCTTCTTCTTCTTCTTCTTCTTCTTCTTCTTCTTCTTCTTCTTCTTCTTCTTCTTCTTCTTCTTCTTCTTCTTCGTAATAGTACCAGTAATAGAGACATGAGGCAGAGGCGGAAAGCTATAATCTTTAGAATAGATAGCTTTGATACACTATAAAAAAGGCAGAGGTCATTGTTATAGTGTATCAGGATTTAAAAGGCCCAGTAGTCTTATTGCCATGTTTAGTTTGAATTTAATTTGTTCTAGTCTGTCCACTCATATCCGATTTGAGGGCACAGACATCTGACCCCAAAATAGCAGGTTATACCATGGTAACTATCCTTAATTTACTATTAACTTGAGCTGAAACCCTGTATTACTTACATTGTCTTAATATGACTGATCTTATTTGAATCTGATTCATAAGACTACAGTTTTGCCTTGGCTGATTTTATTTGAATTTGGTATGCTTGATAGTATCAACCCTAAAAGTAGAGGCAACTACTCTGAAGATGACAAGATGTAAAAGATATCCATACTGGTATTGATTATTAACAGCTGTCAAGTCCTACAATGTTTTCAAAGTTCTGCTTTTATAATAATAGCTAGGTAATACTATGTTTAACTATATTGAGCCCCATGATGTGGACAAATCTATTGAAAATAACAAGAGAAAGCATAGTCACTACAGTAGATCATCTAATATTGTGGTCTTATGTGTGTTTTTCACTTCATATTTTTCTAGGAATTTGTTTTGTTGTCTTGTTATGATTTGTTTTTCCCTATAATACAGAGAGGATAGGTATACATGTAGAAATTCACACATGAGAAGATTTAAAAAAAAAAAACTATTTACGGGAACAGATTATATAATGCAAGGTGTAATGAACAGATACTCTGAAGAAGAGACACTAAGAAACCCAATGCTAATTTTGCAGCATTATTATATAAAATCTAGCAATACTATTATTCACTGATCAGAGTGATATTAGTCTAGTCTCTTAAGTTCAATTTCAGCATACGTAAACATAAGGACAGCTACTATGTAGAGAATGAGAGATACGATGGTAGTTATTATTGTCTTCCCCAATGTCAGAACTTGAAGACCTAAAAAGCCTTAATCATCCTGTAATGATCTGATTAGTTCTATAATATGCAGTATGTATTTAATGTGAAGATGGGGACAACTATTTGGAAGAAACTAGAGATAATTAGATAAACAGTGAAGGTCTCCAGTGGGCTTGCTTTGAATTCTGTGTTTCTTTAAATTGTTTTTTTTTAACTGTTTTGTTCTGTTTTGATATGTTTAATCTTACCATCATTAAGGTAAAAAACAAGTGTGTAGGACTGATAACCATATTACTAAGTTTTTGTTAGATCATTGAGCGGAACTGTTGGCAGTGTCACTATTTGATTGTCACTTTACATACTTTAATTTTGTAATCTGAACAGCTATTTCTAAGATAACAATATGTAACTTATCAACTGGTGATGTCTTATCATTTATTTTTCTGTAATTCTGTATTATTTCTACCCTTTTTTATCTCCATGTATTTTTTCTTTCACTTTAAATAAAAAAATAAAAATAAATAAAAAAAAAGAAATAGGTGTAGTAGTAGTATGGCCATATTAGTGGATGTAAAATACTACTATTTTACATATTGATGTATATTGATGTATTTCTCATTTTCATATTGATGTATATTTCCTTAATGATTAGGTATGACAAACACATTTTCATGTACTTATGGGTGATTTGAATATCTTTTTTGTAGAAATATAAATTAGATCCTTTACCCATTTTAAATTTGAGTTGTTTCTTTGCTGAATCATATCTCTTTTTATTTTATGCAGCCATTATTGGATACATGGTTTGTAAATTTAATCACTATTCTTATTTTCTGAAAGCACAAAGGTTAAATTGGGTACTGGAGATGAAGGAATTTAAATAAACATACTTCCTACTTTGTAGGAGCTGGATGTATCTGTGTAGTTGAAATTAAGGATTTTTTTTGCACTAATAAAAGTTAAAAGGAGTTAACATTTTTAAATCCTACAAAATTACAAGCTAAGAGCAGTGTATAAGTAAGAAAAAGAGAGAACCTTAAAATAGAAATCTTTAAGAGATTTTTTTCTACTTCATTCAATTTAAGAATTATTTTCCAGTGCCATTTACCAATTGACTAGTTACAGGAACACAATAGCAATGTTATGTACAAGGATTATACTTAGGATAAACTGAATGATATTTACTGTACATTTCTAGATCAGTGGTTACTAACATGTGTATGAGAATAAATCTCTCTTTGGACATGTTATACCACTTAGTGCCTTAAAAAGTACTTTCTACTAGGCAAGGGTGGTGATGCATGTAAACCAGTCATTCAGGAGACTGAAGTAGAAATTTTGCAAGTTTGAAGAGAGCTTGGACAACTCAAAGAGACTTTGTCTCAAAATAAAATTTTTAAAAAGACCTTTAGATATAGCTCCATAGCAGAACATCCTAGACACAATATCAAATTTCCTAGGATAGAAATTTTGGCAGTAATACTTGAACATGTGGCTTTATAAATCCATTTTTTTCTGAAATTTGTATTTACAACTAGTTTTAGGATCTACTATAAATTGTGCACTAGATACACTCAAAGTGGAAAAAGAGCTATCTTCTATGAGAGAAAAATGGTTCTTCAAAGTGTACTCCCAGTGAAGAAACTGAGTGTTTTCTTTTCTAAGTGCACTTAAATATAATTACATATTTATCACATATTATAAGGGATCCAGAATGTATACAGAAATCTGTTGATTTACTTAATGAATAATAAATACAGGTCACAATTAAAACCTACAATTTTATAAGGACTTGTGTATACTTTCCATGTGTAATTACAGTGTACAGAATAATGTGGATGTAGTTTTTGGCACATTTTCATTAATAGAAACAGTCACACATGTGTACTAAGTGGGTTACTGGTTTTTTAATGTTTATTCTTTATTGAGGATTCTGAATTTTGATGCTTTCCCTAAATATTTCTCTTTTATCTACTTGATAACTGAGATTTTATATATTAATGCTGGTCTTTGATTACTATTGTTAATATAAAAATGGTTGTCGATGTCGCTCCCGGCCGGCAGGAAGGACACACGACAAAGTCTGGCAGTGGACAACCTTTTCTTTTATTTTCCTTCTCCGTACAGCCTGCCCTGGGATCGCTCCCAGCCGAAGCCTCCTTTGGTCCGCTCCCCGCGGCTCCTTTTGGGCTTCTACTTCCGGGCTTCTTCTTCCCCCCCAGGGGTGGCACCAGTATATATACGGATACAGTGTCCAATCATGTTAAAGTAAGCAAGGCAAGCTGATTGGCTAACATCATCAGTTGCCAGGCAGACTATATTGTTGAGCGGGTTGCTTACGCGGTAAGCAGGAAACTAACATGCTCGATGGGAGGGGTAATCTACCTCAGGCTTTACTCTTTACTACAGGCCTCACGTCCGCCAAGTGAGGCGACCGGGCTTGGGGCTGCGGCTCCCAACATCTCCCCCTTTTTTATTTTTTATGAATGTGCGCATCGTAGCCCTTCCTGGACTGGGTGCAGAGGCTTATGCCCTATGCGTAGGCCCACCGTAGGTCCTTGGCTTAGACCCTGGTTGGCCGTCCCATGGTCTGCCAAGGCCCTGAGGCCCTCGTCCTTTTTCTAGGGCCAGGCACAAACTGGACGGAACCTGGATGCACACAAGCTTGCACTCATTTCCTCTCCATAAAGAAATCCCCTCGGAGAGAAATTTAGACCTGGGCAGCATCTAACAGTCCAGCGGCTTACGTGCAGGATGGGGTAGGGCCTGGCTTAGGTTGAGTCGCACCGGGGGAGTACGCTCTTACCCGTCATTGACTCTCCTACCCAGCTATGTCATAATTTTTTAGAGGAGGAGTGTGGGAAGCTCACCGTCCCTAGACTCGGTCGTAGGCTAGGCGAGCGAGCCATGCATATGCCTGAGGATCTTCTTGTCCATTTCGGGCTACTGCTATTTCTATTCATCTTGTTGGTTGGTCTGTGATGGATCTCCGGTAGGGCAGGTCTGATCTTCAGTCGAGGGCTTTGTCGCCCGTGTCAGTCTCTCCGGTACCCACAGTGGTTCTCATCCCGATTCCTGTGGGAAAACACAAACCGCGCCTCGGTTCCAGCTGACCACTGGATCCGGGCCCATCCATTGTCCTGTCAGGACATCTTTCCACTTCACCCACCCTTTATGGTTGGGGGAAGGGTTGCAGTGCTCCACGGCTGGGGAGCAATTATCATTATTTAAATTTAAAAAATTGTGTGTGAATAGTGCCATGGATAATCGTGCCTTTGGGGCCAGGCCTTGGCCTACTCCCCCTTTTTGTTTTTGTAAAATTTCTTTGAGGCTTCTATGAGCCTTCTCAATGATTCCTTGACCTTGGGGATTGTATGGGATACCATGTTTTAATTGAACCTCCATCATTTTGCAGAACTCATTGAAGGCTTTGCCTATATAGGCTGGTCCATTATCAGTTTTTAATATTTTTGGTTTGCCCCATGCGGCCCAAGCCGCCAGGCAATGATTGATCACATTAGACACTTTTTCACCTGTTTCTGCTGTTGCGAATATGACGTGAGAACAGGTGTCTGTGGAAACATGAACATATTTAAGAGTCCCAAACTCCTGTATATGTGTGATGTCCATCTGCCAAACATCACCAGGGATCAAACCTCGAGGGTTTACTCCCATCGGTATGGCAGGTTTGTATGTGGCACAGGAGTCACATAGTCGCACGATATCTCGTGCATCTGCTCTGGAAACATGGAAATGGTTTGCTAGTGTCCTGGCATTGACATGAAACTTATCATGGAAGGCACGGGCTCGCTCGATTGGTGTTAGTAAGGTAAAAATCCATAACGGGCGAGTGGCAGTATCAGCAGCCGCATTCCCCTGTGCCATGGGCCCCGGCAGGGATGTATGTGCTCTTATGTGGGTGGTGAAGACCTTATGGTGTCTGTTCTGAAGCAATGTCTGGATAGACAGGAACAGCCCAGCCACTGTGGAAGTGGATCTAATTAAACCGGCAGTCTCAAGCACTTGCATAGCATTGACCACATACCTAGAATCGGAGACAATATTAATGGCTTCTGAGAACCGTTCAAGAATCATTTTAACGATCTGCAGTTCCACCACCTGAGGCTGATCAGGTTCAAATTGTATGGTAACCGGGGGCTTGCCTAGGATCACATAGGCGCCTATCCCCGTCTTGGAGCCATCTGTGTATATTGTAGTTGCTGGGACTAATGGCTCAGAGGCAGTAACCTTTGGAAAAATTATAGGGTGCTGAGTGACAAATGACAAGATAGGGTCTTTAGGGTATTGATTGTTTATATCCCCATGGAAAACACATCTCAGAATGGCCCACGTATCTATGCAGGCAGCCAGGGTCTTGATCTGGCTGGCGGTATAGGGTACTCGGATGGCTTGTGGTCCTGAGCCAAAATGTTGGACAGCTCTATCATGCGCTTCAAGGGCCAATGAAGCGACTGCCTCTGGGTAATGCGCTATGACTTTTGCAGGTGAGACCTTAGGGTGTATCCACAGTAATGGTCCTTTCTGCCAAATCACCGCTGTGGGCTGTAGACTAGTCTGTAGCAAACAGACATCAAAGGGTCGCCCTGGTTCAATTCTGTGTAAGGTAGCCCCACCTAAGGCTTTTTCCACTCTCTGTAAGGCAGCTCTTGCCTCAGGAGTGAGCCTCCTGTGGGAGGCTATATCTGGGTCTCCCTTTAGAAGGTCGAACAGGGGTTTGAGATCTGAATTTGGTATATGTAAATATGGCCTAATCCAATTAATGTCTCCCAATAGCTTTTGCATGTCATTTAGGGTCCTAACGCCATCCGTCCTAATGGTGACCTTCTGTGGAGAGACTAGCATAGGGGAGATTCTCGCGCCTAAGTAGGTCACCATTTCTCCTCCCTGAATCTTGTCGGGGGCAACATGCAGATTAGCTTGTCTCAGGGCCTCGACCAACTGGCCGAGCATATTATTTAGCATGTCTGGGTCCCTGCCGCTGAGTAAAAGGTCGTCCATGTAATGCACACATCTTATCTTGGGAAAGGATTTCCGTAGGGGGGCCAGTAGGGAATCAAGGTAAATCTGACACATAGTGGGACTGTTGGCCATACCTTGGGGCAGCGTTATCCACTCGTATCTGAGATCAGGGCTTTCTTGGTTAATGGTGGGTAAAGTAAAGGCGAACCTATGAGTGTCCTCTGGATGCAGGGGGATTGAGAAGAAACAGTCTCTAAGATCTATAACATAAACTGGCCAGGACTGAGGGATGGCTGAGAGAGCTGGCAGCCCCCTCTGGACCGCCCCCAGGGACTGCATCTGCGCGTTGACCGCCCTTAGATCATGGAGCAGCCTCCACTTGCCAGACTTTTTCTTAATTATAAAAATGGGGGTGTTCCATGGGGAGGTTGACGGCTTAATGTGTCCTAATCTAAGTTGTGTACTGACTATTTCTGACAAGGCTAATAGCTTCTCCTTAGGCAGGGGCCACTGAGGTACCCAAACCGGATCATTTGACCTCCAGGTGATTTTGATCGAAGTGGGTAGGAGAGCTTCTTCAGCGGCCCCTAAGAAAAACCCAGCCCTTGCCTACCTTTTTTGTTCTCTACTGGTATTGGGGATGTCCGACCCTGTAGGGCATTGCCCAAGCCTTTGCCGGGGGTATATCCCTGGTTCCTGAGTATATCCTTAGCCTGGGGGGAGCAGTTTGACGTAAGCGTGACATCCATCTGAGTGAGGATGTCCCTTCCCCATAGAGACACTGGCAACTGCAACACAAATGGTTGGAAATGGCCCTGATGACCCTCCTCATCACACCAGAGCAGGGTTGAAGCACTAACCTGAGGAGCTGACACCATCCCCAGGCCCTGCAGCGTGTTATCTGCAGTGTTGGTGGGCCAGTTGGAGGGCCAATCCTTTCTAGAGATAATGGAACGGTCAGCTCCTGTGTCTAGGAGCCCTGTTATATTCTTGCCATTGACCTTAAGTGAGAGCATGGGCCTTTTATCAAGTATTATATGGAGTCCCTCGAAGACTTCCCCTGAGGAACCGAAACCTTGACTTTCTCTAATTTTCTGCTTTGAGGGGAATCTCTTGTGGAGACTGGGGAGCAGCAAGAGCTGCGCTATCTTGTCTCCTTTATTGATTACCATAGTACCCACAAGAGATTGAACCATAATTTTAATGTGTCCTGTGTAGTCTGAGTCTATGACCCCCGGGACTACTATGAGACCCCGAAGGGCCGTGGAGGATCTCCCGATCACCAGACCCACGGAATTTTCGGGTAACGGTCCCTTAAAGGTGGTTTCAACCACTTGAACGCCCATATCAGGCACTAATATAAGTCTGGAGGCGACACTGAGGTCCACACCTGCTGACCCAGGGGTGGCCCTTGTTGAAGGCTGCCATCCTGAGCTGTCCTGTCTCTGGGGCGGGGGCCCGCCTGTGAAGGGGGCCCCCTCTGGCCGTTTTTTGGCTCTCTAGCATCTCGTCCACAAATACGGTTGCCCTGAGCGTCAAAGACCGACCTACACTCCTCAGCTTTGTGTGATCCCCTCTTGCACCGCCCACAAACATATGGTTCTTCATTCCTAGGGCGAGGCCTAGCATCTGCATTGTTTGGGCAATGACGTTTAATGTGTCCTGGCTCCCCGCAGGCAAAACACCCTTTAGCCTTACATTCCCCTTCTAACCCGCGAGGTCCCCTCTGCTGTACAGCCGCGGCCAGGAGAGCAGCCACTCCCGAGTTGGAGAGCGGCCCCCCTATCTCTCTGCATATCCTAATCCAGGTGTTGAGGTCCTTGTTCTTATGAGGGGCTATTGCTGCCTTGCACTCCTTTGTACATTGCTCGAAAATCAGCTGCCTTACCAGCGGTCGAGTCACTCCCGGATCAGAAAATATTTTATCGGCAGCATCTTGCATTCGGGCCACAAAGTCAACAAATGGCTCTGTGGTACCCTGAATTATTTTTGAAAGACACAAGGAGGCTGTTCCGGCACCACTTACCTGCTTCCAGGCGCGGAGCCCTATGGCATTGATTTGTTCATAGACAGCGCCGGGGAACTGAGTCTGATCATCAGCGTGCCGACCTTCTCCCATAAGCATTTCCTTGTTCCACCCCCGGTTTCCCCGACTGGCGTTTCTCTCAGCCTGCTCTGCAGAGAACTCTGCGTACCAGGCTCGCCAATCCAGGTAACTACCCGAGGGCAGACACGCCTTTGCCAGCTGAATCCAGTCCGCGGGGGTGAGGGGCCCAGAAGACAGGTTCTCCAGCATGGCAATGGTGTAAGGCGCAGTCGGCCCAAAGGTTGTAACTGCATTTTTAAGTTCTCTAATCTGCTTTATCTCAAAAGGCTCCCATGCATTACGTCCCTGGCCCATAGCTACTTGTACAGGAAATATCCCGTAGGGGCCACTATCTATCCCAGGTGGTGGATGTACCTCATGAGACAAACGTCCCCCCTGCCATAGCCGCCTGTAAAAATACCGACCCGCCGGCGGCGGAGCATAAGACGGCGGCCATGATTGGGCGGAAAATGGGGGCCCGTGCATCACTTCCTGTTCTGGCAAAGGGGAAGGGAGCTACCGGGCGGCCGCCTCGCGGCGAGGGATCGCCTCCGGGAACAGCCCCCAAGGTGGGGCGGAAGGCTTCACCTCCCTCTCGCGCCGGGGAGCGCTCAGGAGCTCTCTACTCCTCCGCAGACCAAGTTGAGCGGAGCGCAATTCACGGCGCAACGCTGGGAAAGAACCCTGCGACTCCTTATCGAGCGACTTAGGCTCCTGACAGCTGGTCTCTTTGGCCTCCTTGCCATTCAACTTTCCCTCGTCCTCGGAGTCAGACGACTCCGAGGCTAGAGCCCCGTCCTTCTCCTTAGCATCTTTGTTCCCCTTAACGGGCCCCTCTCGGGAGCTCCCTGACTGGGCCTGCTCAAATACCCTGCGTACTTTTGTAAGCTCTTGAGAGCTTTCTCCACAACCACCCTCGCTCTTAGTGTTGCTACCTAGCATGTTTCCCATCTTTTAATATGTTACTCACCGCGTGAGGCCCAAGGAATCCGCCACTTACACGTGAGCCTGAGGGGAGTCTAAAAGCCCTGTAGGTGCGCGCCACCCAGAGCCCAGGCTTATCCCCAACTCACCTGTCTCGCAGCTCTGTACTGGAGCGTTGTCCGCTGTCATGTCTCGGGGGTGATCAGTCCCCGTGCGGGCCTTCAAATGTCGATGTCGCTCCCGGCCGGCAGGAAGGACACACGACAAAGTCTGGCAGTGGACAACCTTTTCTTTTATTTTCCTTCTCCGTACAGCCTGCCCTGGGATCGCTCCCAGCCGAAGCCTCCTTTGGTCCGCTCCCCGCGGCTCCTTTTGGGCTTCTACTTCCGGGCTTCTTCTTCCCCCCCAGGGGTGGCACCAGTATATATACGGATACAGTGTCCAATCATGTTAAAGTAAGCAAGGCAAGCTGATTGGCTAACATCATCAGTTGCCAGGCAGACTATATTGTTGAGCGGGTTGCTTACGCGGTAAGCAGGAAACTAACGTGCTCGATGGGAGGGGTAATCTACCTCAGGCTTTACTCTTTACTACAGGCCTCACGTCCGCCAAGTGAGGCGACCGGGCTCGGGGCTGCGGCTCCCAACAAATGGTGATAATAAATTTCAGATAATGTAGTTTTCTAGTAACTGTTGTAAAACTACATTCCCCAGAAACATTTTCAATATTTTACTTATTTGTACATGTTTTTGATAAGATTTTTGGCACAAGTAAGATACAGGGAGGAAAAAACAGGCTTTTATTCGAGGCATAAGAGGGCTACAGAAGAGATACAAGCACCGTAATTTGAGAACAAAAAAGTGGAAGTAATTTTATCAGGTCTGTCTGGGCTTGGAGTTTGAGAGGTGGGCAAAATGACATATCAACTACTGATTTGAAGGATCTCTGTGTAAGCCTTGGGATTGAATAAGGCTCAGCACACAAGCAAACAGTGAGCAGAAGATACTTTCCGTAACTAGAAGAGCAACACAGAAGTTAATTTTGGAGACATAATATTTTTAGAGCCAGTATCAAGTTGGAAGGATGTCATGCTAGTGACAGCTAAGTCCCAGGCTGGCAGAATCTATCAGTGTGCAGTACATAATGTTTACATTTCTTGTAGGAAATTGGCACATGTACATAACACATCTTAATTCTTTTTTTGTCCCTTTTCCCTTCTCTCCATCCCCTGTTCATAATTTTTGATCATGTTTATTTTCTTTTCATTTTGAACACAGGTGCAGTACATGATGTTAACATTCCTTGTGTGGAGTGGGTACATATACATAAAAATCCAAATTTCCATATCTCTCCTGCTTCTCTTTTCCTTCTATTTATTTATTCCCTTCTCCATTATGAAAGATATTTCTAACTATTTCTTATTATCTAAATTTAGTTTTGCTTCTTGTTTTTTTTAATTTGGGACTCAAAAGAAATTATATGACATTTAAGCTTGTGTGCTGATCTATTGTACTTCACATTACGATCTTATGTGCATTCATTTTCTTACAAATGACTGATTATCTTTCTGTTCCAGAAGCAGTTCAATGTGTGTAAATACTACATTTCCTTTATCCATTCATGTGTTAATTGGCATATATGTTCCTTTCAAGATAATTTGGTTGATTTTTTTCATAGTTGGAAAAAAATACCTGACACCCAAAATAAAGGAAAAAATGTTTATTTAGCTCACTGTGGATGTTTCAGTCCAAAGTAGGATGGCATGGCACTGGGGCAACACTTTAAGGCAGCAGCCAGAGCAAAAGAGAGAGAATAGTAAGCTTTTTTCCTCTCTCACATTGTACACAGGCCACCGACCCCTCCAAGGCAAGTGTAGCACTCACAAAATCTCTGTGCCCTCCTCTTGCACAGGATGGGAATATTTACAAAGTAAGGATCCTGGCACTCTATGGAGTCTGTGAGTTAAACTTTTAAACTTCTCAAGTTAACACAATGTGTCAACCATAGCACAAGATTTAGCTATAATAAACTGTTCTGTTATAAACATAGGTATACAGGCAATGTGATATCTTTAACACTTTTGAGAAGATACCTAGAAGGTATCTGGATACTAAATTAAAATCTAGATGGATCAAAGATCTGAATATTAAAAGAGAAACAGGAAAGCTATTGAGAGATAAATTGGGTAAAAACCTTGAAGACACTTTTGAGAAGATACCTAGAAATTATCTGGATCAAATGGAATTTTTGGTTTTAGGTTTTGAGAAATCTCCATATTGATTTTCATCATGGTTGTACAAGTTTACATTCCAACCAATCATGTGGAATTGTTCTTCCCTCCCCATTTCTCTAGTAGTTGTTTTTAGCTGATGGGCCCAATTTTGGAGTAAGGTAGAATCTCAGTTTGCTTTCAGGTTGTATTTCCTTAGTGGACACTGATATCAAATAGATCTTCATGTATTTTTTGGCTATTTGTACTTCTGTGAAATCTCTATTCATTTTATTTGCTATTTTTTGGGGGGTCTTTTATTTTGGGGGTTTATCTTATATTTTGGATTATTTGTGGACTAACCTGTAAGAACTGTCTCAACCGAGTCATCATGATGCTTGTTGTGGAAGGCCCACCTGAGAATTGCTGCCAACAGTGTAAGAAGAGAACTGGAATGGAAGATGGAGTGTTATTGATTCTCCTGTAGAAGCTTGTTACATTGGTGTTGCTGATATGAACTCATCTCTCATCATCAGTGGAGCTCTTGTGCTCACTTTTGCTGAGGATGGATGTCATTCTTTTCAAGGAAGATGTGGTTCTTGCCCTGAGTATTGCTACCTGGCTCCAGTGCAGATTCAACAGCCTGCTGGCACAGATCATTCATTCTGTTGGTGCAAAACATCTAGCTTCCAACACCTGCCTTTGGGCATTCCCAGTGCACATCTTTGATACAGACATTCATGAGACATTGTCGTGGGCTCTAGACCTTCATTTGAACTTGTGGATGACATTGCCAAAGGCTTTAGATCTTTAAGTGGACTCATGCAGTACGTTGCTGTAGCATCCATGCCCTCACCTGGTGTTTTTGTCTCTCTAGTGTGTAGACAGAGCTCCTGCCCTCTTGCATTTGAATGTTATAAAATATTACCATGAATTGTGTGTCCTTTATTGATTCTTTCCCTTCATTAACCCTGAGTACAAAAAGTTATTTATACATTCTGGATATGAGTCCACTCCCTGAGGAAATGCTGGCAAAATATTTCCAATTGTGTTGATTTTCTTTTTACTCTATTTATTGTTTTGTGTTTATTTCTTGGTTTGTTTCTTGGTTTATTATTTGTTATAGAAAAGCTTTTTTAAATTTAACACTTACCAGGCCAGTTATCTAAATGTAGGATAAGAAAAATTTATTTTGTTAATACTTGTAATAGAATATGACAGGACTCAGTAATATAGCTCAGGAGCAAAACATCTGTCTGGCAAGTATAAGGTAGTGAAATTTTAAAAAGGTACAAAAAAGGAAAAAAAAATCAAAAAGAAGATAGTATTATAGGAAATATGAAAAGGACATTTTTATCAAATTTATGCAATATTTTTTCTCTGTATGGTATATCTTAAAACATTCAGTACACAACACACCTTTATACTCTGGGCAGTAGTTTCTAGTCACTTTATGAATTACATGTGCATGATTCACTTTCTCTAAACAACACACTTTATACTTTCATATTAGCTTTTCCTTTCTTCTTTGAGTGATATAATTTCAATAAAATGGCTATCCAGTAAACTTAATGGCAAAAAGGTCCACGATAGACATCATGGATGTTTTTGACCTAATTTAAATTGTACATGACAGTTTAATCCCTTTGTTTTGAATAAGTAATAGACAAATTCCATATTATTTGTTCTAAGATATCTATAAATGTTTCATATTAATATTTCTTACTTCTGTTCTGATTACTGGATAGCTTGTTAGGTGTTAACTCTGTCAACAACATCCATCAAATTGTTAACTACTGTCATTGATCACTAATGGAAATTTTCAGTTTCATTTCTTCTTTCAAATTCTATCAATTCTGTATTAGGAATAGTTGACAATAAGGAATGTCTTTTTTGTTTTTCAATCTCATAAAATGGATTTTCCCTCTTCAATATGCTAATATTTGTCCTTTTTTGCATTTGTTCTTTTGTAGATCTTCTGGCAGTTTTTTACTTTTCATTCTCACTTAACCAAACTTGTCCATTTTGTACTATAAATAAATGTCATTGAAATATGAGTAAGTATAAAATTTATATCTAAAATACTTATGTGAGTTTTTATACATTGTAGCACAAAATTATATGTTAATTTTCACAAATAAAATAAACGTGAATTAGTAAAAGAAAATAACTAGAATATGTTATTAAATTTTACTAGAGACAAACATTGCAGTTGTGTAAAACATTCTCAGTTAAAAAGTATGTAAAGCCAGCCAGCCACTGGGCAAATGGGTACACACACTCCTTTGGCAATTAGAATAATCATTGTGACCCGCAAAGTGGGAGTATCTGTATCAGCAGCAAGAAGCCAGCAGCTGGGTCCCGGAGAACTCATTAACAGAAGACCAGTCTCAATCTCTATATTCATAAGTCAATATCAGTGCCATGCCCACCAGAATTCACATGGCAACTTGGCTGGAGTACACGGCACAAATCTGGAGTCTGACATGGACACTATCACTGAAATGTAAACATCAGAGTTATTCTACACTTTTATTATTCCTTATTTGTCTTACAGTCTTCCTGTCTGGTTATATTTTGTCTTGTATTTTGTGATTATCTTTTCTTTTGAGTTTTTTCTTGTTTTTAAATTTTATTTAAAAGGAAAAAGAGAAAAACAAAACAAAACAAAGCAGTGTAAGGGTACAAGTAATACAGAACTACAAAAAAAAAAAAAAAACAGTAAGAAATCACCAGTTAATGGATTACATATTATCATCTTAGAGATAGTTGCTCAAATCACAGTATCAAAGCATACAAAGTGGACATTCAAACAGTGAGACTGCACACAGTTGTGTTCAATGATCCAACCAAAAACATTAATATGGTCAGCTATTTAACACCCCTAAACACACTTGCTGTTGTATCCTTTAGAGCTCTTTTTTCACCTCTATTTTTTACAACAAAATTTACACATTTTGGGTTTTATTACTCCTTAGTTCTTATTAATTTTTAGGGGGAGAGAATAAAGTCAAATATTGAAAAACAAAGCTGTCAGTCAAAACCAAGGATAGACATAGCACATGATGTAAAACAGAGTACAAGGTTATTAACAATGGTTATCAACAATGTCTCTTGTTTCCTTAAAAAGAATTGTCTATCTCATTAGATATTATAAAGTTGAACAAAAAGGTAGAGAACCAGACCAATAAAACTTAAGCATTGTAAACATTACAGGACTTCCAAAGGAGACAATAGTCAAACCAGAATGGGCATCTTAGTGAATCTTATTGCCTTCAAAGTAGTTGCCTATACCCTCAAACTTGATACTATCATACAGAATGGAACAGAGTCTAATCAGTCAAAACAAGATCGTGGGAGTATTACAGGACTTTAAAACAAGTTAATAGGAAATCAAAAAAAGTTACTATTATATATCCTGCTAATTTTTAAAATTTTTCCCCTTGATTAAAACAAACATAAGAAATAACTGAATAATTTTTTTAAAGAATAAGGGAGAGATTGAGATAAAACAGGACATAACAATATAACAATACAGGTCAAAAGCATGACTGTTTCAGCAACCTAGTGCTTCACCACCAAATAACCCGACTTAATAGTAGTTACAACAGTGTCTGTCTTTTTCCTTGAAATATTTGAATAAAACTTCATATAGTATAGCTTCAGATAGTTCCATATCAAGAAGGCAAGAATAAAGCCTTTCCAATTAATAAGTGAAAACTTTATAAGGCTTCAAGGCCACATAATGGGGAATCATGATTACCACATATTTTTATACATTTGAATCATTACTTACATTAGGGAAACTATTCAGTATTCACACATGCGAGATTGATTTATTTCACTTATGAGTATGGTCTCAAGCTGCGCCCATTTATTGATAAATATCTCAATGTGATCCTTCTTTATAGCTGAATAATACTCCATTGTATAGAAATACCACAACTTTTTTATCCATTCCTCAGTTGATGGACACTTGGGTTGTTTCCAAGATCTGGTGATTACAAATTGTGCTGCTATAAACATAGGTGCACATGTATCACTGTGGTATGATGCTTTCAGTTCTTCTGGGAATATGCTTAGAAGTGGAATAGCTGGAATAAATGGGATTTCCAATCCCAAATTTTTGAGAAATCTCCAGACAGACCTCCACAAAGGCTGTACCAGTCTACACTCTCACCAACAGTGCAGGAGAGTTCCTTTTTCCCCACAGCCTCTCCAGCATTTGTTGTTGTTGGCTTTCTTGATCCTGGCCATTCTTTAAGGAGTGAGATGGTATCACAGTGTGGTTTTAATTTGCATTTCTCTAATGACCAATGATGATGAACATTTTTTCATGTATTTATTTGCCATTTGCATTTCTTCATCTGAGAATTGCGTATTCATCTCAGATGCCCATTTTTGAATTGGATCTTTGAATTTTGGAGGTCTGAGTTTTTAAAAATTCTTTATATGTTTTAGACAAGAGTCCCTTGTCTGAGAGAGAGTTCACTAAAATCTTTTCCCAGTTTGTGGGTTTTCTTTTCACTATGCTGGAGATTTCTTTTGACATGCAGAAACTTTTTAATAAGAAGTGGTCCCAGTTATTGATTCTGGGAAGTATTTCCTGTGCGTTTTGAGTCCGGTTCATGAATTCTCTACCTACTCCTATGTCTCCAAGGTTTCTACCCAATTTGTCTTCCAATAGATTTAGTGTTTCTGTTTTAATATTCTGATCTTTGGCCCATTTAGATTTTAATTTAGTACATGGTGATAGACATGTGTCTAGCTTTAGTTTTCGGCAAATGGAGAGCCAGTTTTTCCAGCACCATTTATTAAAGAGACTGTCATTCTTCCAATGAACCTGCTTGGCTCCTTTATCAAAGATAAGGTGGTTGAGTGTGTTTGTAGTTGTGGTTGTATCTTCTAATCTATTCCATTGATCTTCGGCTCTGTTTTGATTCCAATACCATGTTGATTTTACTACTGTTGCTTTGTAGTATAACTTCAAGTCAGGGATTGTGATGCCTCCTGCTTTGTCTTTGCTGCTTAGAATTGCCTTTGCGATTCTAGGTCTCTTCTGGTTCCAGATGAAATTTAGGAGTGATTTCTCTAGATCTATAAGGTATGTTGATGGTATTTCTATTGGGATTGCATTGAATCTGTATAACAGTTTTGGGAGAATGGCCATTTTCACAATGTTTGTTCTTCCTATCCATGAGCAAGGGATGTCTTTCCATTTTCTGAGATCATCTTCAATTTCCTTTTTCAGTGTATTATAATTTTCACTGTATAAGTCTTTCACTTCTTTCGTAAGAGTAATTCCTAAATATTTCATTTTTTTGCTTGCTAATGTGAATAGTCCAGTTTCTCTTATTTCCCTCTCTGTAATTTTGTTGTTCGTGTATAGGAATGCTATTGATTTCTGAGTATTGATTTTGTATCCAGCCACATTACTGAATTTATTTATTGTATCTAAGAGTATTTCAATGGAGTTTAGGGGGTCTTCTATGTAGAGTATCATGTCATCTGCAAACAATGATAATTTAACTTCTTCTTTTCCTATCTTTACCCCTTTTATTTCTCTTTCTTGCCTAATTGCTCTGGCTAGTACTTCCAGTACTATATTAAATAGGAGTGGTGATAAAGGACATCCTTGTCTTGTACCCGATTTTAAAGTAAAGGCTTTCAATTTTTGGCCATTTAGTATGATGCTGGCTGTTGGTTTGTCATAAATGGCCTTTATTATATTGAGGTAAAGACCATCTATTCCAATTTTCTGTAAAGTTCTTATCATGAATAAATGTTGGACCTTATCGAAGGCTTTTTCTGCATCTATAGAAATGATCATGTGATTCTTATTTTTGACTTTATTGATATGGTGGATTACATTTATTGATTTACATATGTTGAACCATCCTTGCTTTCCTGGGATGAATCCCACTTGGTCATGGTGTATAACCTTCTTGATGATTTGCTGCATCCTATTTGCCAATATTTTATTGAGGATTTTTGCATGTGTGTTCATTAGGGAGATCGGTCTATAGTTCTCTTTTTTAGTTGGGTCTTTCTCAGGTTTTGGTACTAGAGTAATATTTGCTTCCAGGAATGACTTAGGTAGGATTGCTTCCCTTTCAATTTCATTGAATAGTTTGAGGAGTGTCGGCATTAGGTCTTCTTTGTATTTCTTGTACAATTCTGCAGTGAATACATCTGGGCCTGGTCTCTTCTTGGTGGGTAAGCACTTAATTACAATTTCAATTTAATTAACAGAGATTGGGTTATTCAACAGTTTTACATCCTCTTGATCTAGCTTTGGTACTTCATATGTTTCTAAGAATCTGTCTACTTCTGTGTTATCAAACTTTTGAGAGTAGAGGTTTTCAAAATAGGTGTTGATGATCTGTATTTCTATTGGGTCTGTAGTGACTTCAACTTTTTCATTACTTATTGCATGAATTTCAGCTTTGTCTTCCCTTTTTTTAAAATAAGGTTGGCTAGGGTCTTATCGATTTTATTTATACTTTCAAATAACCAACTCTTTGATTCATTGATTCTTTAGATTGTTTTCTTAGTCTCTATTGCATTGATTTCTGCTCTGACTTTTATAATTTCCTCTCTTCTTTTGGCTTTAGACTTGACTTGTTCTTCTTTTCCTAGCTGTTTAAGGTGTAGCACCAAGTTATTTATTTGTATTCCTTCTGTTTTCCTGATGTGGGAACTCAGTGCAATAAATTTTCCTCTGAGGGCAGCTTTCATTGCATCCCACAAATTCCAGTAAGTTGTATCTGCATTTTCATTTTTTTTAGGTATTGTTTAATTTCTTCTGTGACCCACTGATTACTCAAGAGTGTGTTATTCAGTTTCCATGTGTTTGCGGGATTTTTGCAGTATCTTTTATCATTAATTTCTAATTTCAAAGAGCTATGATCCGATAACATGTAAAGGATGATTTCAACTCTTTTGCATTTGTTTAAATATGTTCTGTGAGCTACTATATGCTCTAATTTAGAGAATGATCTGTGAACTGCTGAGAAGAATGTGTATTCTGATGTTGTTGGATGGAAAATTCTGTATATGTCTATCAAATCCATTTGTTCGCAAGTGTGATTCAGTTCTGTTATTTCTTTGCTCATTTTCTGTCTGGTTGATCTGACCCTTGGTGTCAGTGGCGTATTAAAGTCTTCTGTTACAATTGTGTTACTGATAATTTGAGTTTTAATTTCTGTTAATAGTTGTTTTATATAACTGGGTGCTCTGGATTTTGGTGCATATATATTTAAGATAGTTATCTCTTCTTCTTGGAGTTTTCCCCTTACAAGTATGTAGTGACCTTCTTTGTCCTTTATGGTCATTGTTGGTTTAAAGTTAACATTATCTGCAAACGAAATGGCTACTCCTGCCTTTTTTTGGATTCCTGCTTCATGAAGTATTGTTTTCCATCCTTTGACTTTCAGTCTGTGAGTATCCTTCTGGGTTAGATGGGTTTCCTGTAAACAGCATATGGTTGGATTTTGTTTATTGATCCATTCTGCTAGTCGGTTTCTTTTGATTGGTGCATTGACACCATTTACATTAATGGTTATTACTGTTAAATGCTGGTTTATTGTTGACATGTTATATCTCTGCTGTTGCATCTTTATCTTTCTGTTCTGTTTAATTATCTGCTTTGCTTAGTGGTTTTTTCTTTTGTGTATCTAAACTGTCTTTCAGTATTTCTTGTAGGGTTGCTTTGGTGTTCATGAAGTTCTTCAGCTGTTCTTTGTCATGGAAGTATCGTATTGCACCATCTATTTTGAATGATAGTTTTGCAGGATATATCAGTCTTGGTTGGAAATCATTTTGCTTTAGGATCTGGAATACTTCACTCCATGCTCTTCTTGACTTTATTGTTTGTGCTGAGAAGTCTTCTGTGATTCTGATAGGTTTTCCTTTATAAGTGATTTGTCTTTTCTCTCTGACAGCTTTTAATAATCTATTCTTGTGTTGGATTTCTGGGATGGTGATTATTATATGTCTGGGTGTAGTTTTATTTTGGTTATGACTATTTGGAGTTCTATTTGCTTCACTGATCCTGATGTCGGTTTCTGATCCCATGAATGGGAAATTTTCAGCTATTACTTCTCTAAATATCCTCTTGATATCCTTTATGTTGTCTCCTTCTTTTTCTTTAATCCCTATCATTCTTATATTATTCTTCTTTGCATGGTCTTGCAGTTGTTGAATTGTTGTTTCCTTATTCCTTGTTATTTTTAAAAGATCTTTCCTTTCCTGTTCACTAGCTGCAATCCTGTCTTCAAGGTCTGAAATTCTATCTTCACTTTCATTAAGGCGGTTTTTACAACTTTTTTTTTTTATTTAAGAGGAAAAAGAGAAAAACACAAAACAAACCAAAGCGGCGTAAGGGTACACGCAATACAGAACTACAAAACAAAACAAAACAAAACAAAACAAAAAACCATAACAGTAAGAAATTACCTGCTAGTAGATTACACACTATTTTCTTGAAAATAGTTCCTCAAATCACAGTATCAAAGAACACAAGGTGGACATTCAAACAGGGAGACTGCAAACAGCTGTGTTCAATGTTCCAAAAACATTGATAAAGTCAGCTATTTAACACCCCCAAACACACTTGCTGTTATATCCGTTAGAGCTCCTTTTCTTTTTTTTTTTTCCCTCTCTTTTTTACAACAAAATTTACACATCTTGGATTTTATTACTCCTTAGTGCTTATTACTTTCTTTGGGGGGGGGGGAAGAATACAGTCAAATATGGCAAAACAAAGCTGTCAGTCAATACCAAGGATAGACGTAGCACATGGTGTAGAACAGAGTATTCTATACAAGTAAGAATAGTAGAATATAGTTCTTACTATATTCTATTTTGTTTGATAGTATCAAGTTTGCGGGTACAGGCAACCACTTTGAAGGCAATAAGTTTCACTATGATGTCCATTATGGTTTGACTATTATCTTCTTTTTAAGTCCTGTAAGGTCTCCAGTGTAGGTTTTATTGGTCTTGTTCTGTACTGTTTTGATGAATTCTATTATACCTGATGATATAGGCAACTCTTTTTAAAAATAGCAAGAGGCACAATGGTACCCATTTTTGATCAACCTGGTATTCTATTGCATCATGTACTATTTCAATCCTTCTGTTCTGACTCTGTTTTGTTTAGTCACGTTAGGTTTTGTTCTTTTCAAAAAAAGTAATAACAACTGTGGGAGTAAAAAACCCAAAAGTGTAATTGTTATTAAAAAGAGAGGAAAGGAAGGTGGACTAAGGGATATAACTGCATGTATGTTTGAGTGTGTAGGATGGAAATCCATATTACTGAGCTTTTGTTGGATCATTGAACGGCACTGTCTGCAATCTCATTGTATGAATGTCCACTTTATATGCTTTAATTTTATAATTTGGACAACTGTTTCTAAGCTGACAATATGTAACCTATTAACTAGTGATATCTTACTGTATTTTTTCTTGAAATACTGTATTATTTGTACCCTTTTACTGCTGTTTTTTTATTTCCTTTCTTTTTTCTCTTTAACTAAAAAAATACAGTGCTTACCACACCTCCTGATTATATCAAGATGCAGCATTAAATGATTGACCTATACCATCTTGATCTGTTTAATTACTCTCTGACTATACATGCAAATACAACTGAAAGCTTGAATGGAATGGATAAATTCCTCTCAAAATGCAATTTACCAAACTAACCAAAGAATAGTTCAATTATCAAAGAAGAAATATGTAATTTTTTAAAGACTTCTCTATAATAGAAGCATCGGGCCTAGATTGTTTCACAGAGAATTTATATTAAACCTCTAAAAGCAGTTAGGCTTGTTTTCTTCTTGTTTTTTCTATGCTTGTTTGGTTGGATTGGTTTTCTTCATTTTTGTTTTAAGGAATCAAACTCAGCACCGCACACTTGCCAGGCACTTGCTGCACCACTGAGCTATATCCCCAATCCCTCAACTTGCTTAATACATGTTTTACTTTTAATTTATTATTCGTGCTTGTATGTAGTAAATACTGTTCCATGCCTTGTGAGAAGTTGGTACATTGTTCCTTACACCTCTTAAGTTCCTTTTTACCCTCTTTTATCTCTCTCCCCTCCTTGCCCTCTCATGAACTGCTTCCATTTATTTTGTTTTGTACACGATTTCAGTATATACTGTGTACATTCCTATTTTATTTTGTTTTGTCTTTTGCTTTTTTTGGAGACAGGGCATTGCTATACAATTGTAGCTGGCCTTGAAATCACTTTGTAGCCCAGGCTGGTCTGGAACTCACAATGATCCTTCTGCTATAGCCTCCTGAGTGCTGGGATTAAAGGCATGTGCCACCTAACCCAGCTGTCTACATTCCTTTTCATTTAAGAAGTCCAGAATATAACAAACTAAATTGAATTTCTGTTTTTATTAATCTACTATTATACTGATTATAAAATAGGAACAATATTGAACACTAAAAATACAGATCAAATATTCATGTAAAAATTCTAAATGAAAAGTTAGCAAACACAATCCAGCAGCAAGTCTGGCTTATTTCAGAAATTCACATGAGATTATTTTGTTTGTTTTCTTTTGCTTTTTTCTAAAAGTTTCTGTACTAGGAATCAAATGCAAGGGTCCTCAACCACTGAGATTCATCTCCAACCCTTTTTTTAACCTACTTAATTAGTTAAAATAGAGAAAATATTACATTATCATTACTCACTTAATGGCTCCAAACAAAATTCAATAGTATTCCTTTTTAAAAACTTTTATAAGTATATGTTTATAGTACATAATGATTATACTCACTGTAGGGGATTGGTACATGTACATAACACATTTGAATTTTCTATCTTACTCCATCTCTGCACCTCAATTTTGTGCTTCCAGCAGCAGATTCATTTTTTTATCTTATAAAAACTTACTAAGTTTATTATCATATGTAGAGTTTACAAATCAGGCTAATAGACCAAAGGACATATAAAAGATGTGATGCAATTGTACCGTTACACTTTTAGATACATTGTCCCTACTGAATTGCATATATATCTGTGTGTATATCTATTATATGAAATCCTATAAATCATGTGATATTTAAGCTTGCGTGCTTGAGTTACTTCATTCAACATTATGGCCTCATGGTATATACATTTTGCTACAAATGACTCCAGTTTATCCTTTTTTTATGGCAGAGTACTATTCTACTTTGCATAGTTACCATATCTTTTAATCTATTCATCTGCTGACGGGCATGTAGTCTGCCTCTAAGATTTAGGTACTATGTTTATTGCTCTTATAAACATGGTTATGCATGCATTAATTTAGTATGATGTCTTTAACTATTTTAAGAAAGTACCTATAAGAGGAATATTTGGGTCAAATGGAATTTTCATGTGCTTTTAGTTTTTAGAGGAATTCCCATACTGATTTCCACAGTGGTCCTTTTAGTTTGAGTCCCACCAGTGATGAAGAGAATCCTTATTTTCCCACAGTTTCACTATAAAGTTTGTTGTTCCTTATTTCTTGATGATAGTCATTCTTTTTGTAGTGAGATAGAATCTCAGCATTTTAATTTGTGTTTCTCAAATGGCCAGCAATTTTGGACATTTTTTCATGTACTGTTTTAATTTTATAAAGGAAAAAAAACACAGGAAAAACAAAAAGCAATAGACATATGAACAATAGCTACAAAACAACAAAAACCTCAAAAGAATAAAAATATTGGCTTTCAAAACAAGATGATAGGAATTTTTCGTATATTTATTGGTAGTTTGTATTTCTTCACCTGAGAACTCCCTATTTATTTCAGATGCCCATTTTTAATTGTGTCTTTACATTTGGAGGGTCTAATTTTATTTTTTCATATATTCAAGATGTCAGTCCTTTGAGGAGTAGCTGTAAATTTTTTTCCCATTCTATAGGCTTTGTCTTTACTCTGTCAGTGGTTTCCTTTGCTCTGCAGAACCTTTTTAGTTTGATGAAATGTTATTTGTTGAATCTTTGTATTGTTCCTCTTGAAATTGAGATTTTGTTCAGAAAGTCTTTGCTTACATCTGTCTTCCATTGTTTTACTTATTTTGTCTTCCAGCAGACTAAGTATTGCTGTTCTAATGTTTAGATCTTTGATCCATTTTCATTTTAATTTAGTGCATGACGAGAGAGATGAATTAGAGTTAATTTCTATTTTATTACACATGTCTTCCTGTATTTTAATTGGCTGCAGCAACTGAAACCAAGATCACACTCATTCTAGGCAAACATTCTACCACTGAGCAGCACTCTATGTCCCTCATTGACTTTTTGTTTGTTTGAGGTGCTGGGGATTTAGTCAGGACCTTGTGCATGTAGGCAAACACTCTACCACTGAGCTACATGTTCAACACTTTAGTGGTCGTGTGTGTGTGTTTCATTTTATGTTAGAAATAATGTTGACTTCACTGAAAGAATAAAAACAAATCAGACATTCACAGAGAAAAATATCACTTACAAAATGGACATGTAGTGCAGTGGTGGAGTACTTACCTAGAATGCACATTTCCTGTTTAAAACTAAATTACCCCCCCAAAAAAAGCAGAAGAAAATGTTGTTATCATCAACTTTATTTGTATACCTGTAAGAGAATGGATAGCCTATTGAAGAACTATGAACAATAGAAATCAAAATATAAACAAAATTGAAAGACGTTGCCTCGAAATAGAAACATAATTTTCACAAAGTCAATTTATAAATCTATTACAGTCTCAATAAAAATATCAAGAAGTTTTTTTCACATAATAATTAATTTGTGCCTATAAACATATAAAAATTAAACCAATAGAAAAACTGACATAAAGTTTGGGGAACTTTTCTTTTTTAATATAAAAGCATATTTTGAAGTTTTAATAACTTGAGCAGGATCATACAGACTCAAAAACATACATACATAGCAATGGTATGAAGATATAAATACTAGAATTAAATATATCTTTAATATTTAAATATATGTTTATTATAGAGAAAGAGACAAAAAAATTCGTTGAATGACACAAACAACATTTCAAATTGGTGGTAACATTGAGTTTTTCAGCAAATCATTTTGGAATTGTTCAGTAGCTACTAGTAAAATAAAGAACGATGGAAGAGAAACAGAAGGAAAAAGAAAGAAAGAAAAAAGCAAAATATAAAAGCTATTTTCACACTACATTAGTCAAGATTATTCAGAGAAACAAACTCCATAGTGTATGTACAGCAAGGGGTGGGAAGGTGAGTTGAAATTGGCTCGTATGGGTCTTGATGCTGAAATGCCAAAAATTCCAAAATCTGCAGTTGGCATTGCAAGCTGGAGATCCAGAAGAGCCCGTAGTATAGCTACAAACTAAAAGCTGGAAGACTTGAGATACAAAAATATATGTTGTTTCTATTTGAGTTTGTAGACAGGAATAAAGATCAAATTCTCAGTTTAAGGCAGTAAGCAGAAGTATTCCCTTTTATTATACATTTCTATTTTATTTAGATCTTCAACAAATCGTTTGAGGGTCCCTACCACTAGGGAAAAAATCTACTTTATGCAGTCTACTGATTCATATGTTAAAATCATGCAAAAATATTCATAACCAGGCCAATAATATTATTTAATCTAACACATACATGGGACCCTTATGGCCGAGTGAAGATGATGTATAAAGTTAATCTATCATAAATGCCTCGTACTTTATACCAGGATTAACTAAAATTAGACAAATATTAAATCTATGCCAATATATGCATACACATATGTATGAGATACCTATGCATGTAAAATTTAAATCTTTAAATATAATATGTAACATAATATACAGATATATGTGGATGCATCTATAAGTTTGTAAAGGTATTTATATATATTTGATATATACATTAAGCTATAAAATATTATAAAAATACATTTGCATTACTTTAGAATCCTAGATAAGATTTCTCTGGTTATAATTCAAAATACACAAACCATAAAGAACATGATTGTGAATTCAACTACATACTGACATCACAAAAAGCAAAGCAGAATTAAGTGGTGATGAAGTCTTGTTTTTAACTGCTCCCTGGCCAAGATTGACAAATGTTAGGATTATTATTTTGCAAATTTGATAAACCAAAAATAGTGTACTATTGTTTATAGTTAGTTGTTTTAACTGCTATTGAATCAGAAGTAGCAACTCAGCATAGTGGTTAACAGCACAGGTGTTGATGTTATGCAAATTTAGATGTAAATGCTGATTCCACTTCTTACTAGTCATATGACTTTGCATAGTTTAATGATCTTTCTTATTCTCTGTTTTTCAAGAGTCTAATCCCTCCTGGAGTGGATGGAGTGGTCACTAGGCTGGAGATACATCCTTTCCAAATTGCAGCGGTTTTAATATTCTTAAAACAGAAATATATCTAGTTTGTCAAAAATACATAGCCTATGAACAGCTCCATTTCTGATAGTCTCATCAGAGAATATGACCTTCCAATTCAGGCACTCGGAAGTGACTAGACAATTCAACCACCATCTGTGATACGGTCATAGCTTATGGTGTCGTGAGGGAGGCTACTGAATCTGTAAAAATCCAAGAATATGAGTAGTGTTCATGGAGCCTATGCTTTTAGTGCAGTGCAGTGTTGGTGAGATCATACATTCTCCAGCAGTTAATAAAAAGCTTCAGTTTCAAGTCAGATCTAGGAGACTGAGCTCTGAGAATTCAGGCTTCCACAAAATCAATACCTTTTCTTTAGCAGTGACATAGCCTACAAACCATACAACCAGAGAACTGTGTTCGAAGTCCAGAGAACAAAGCCAGTTATCTTAAGCTCAGCTTACATTATTAATCTTAGAGTTCAAATCAGCTCTTTGAAAACACGCATACAGGGGTAGGAAACCATCAGCCTCTAGGGGCCAAATAGACAGTTTTATTAGAGCATATTTGCAATCCACAATGTGCTTTTCAAAACTCCAAAACTGAAGTTTTTTATCTTGTCTCCCTTTACCCAAAAGCTTCAATAGTCAAAAAGAAACAAAAGCAAAAGTAATCAAAACAGATATAGAGAATTTTTTGTTTGCAATTTTCTTTTCTTTTCTTTTTTTTTTTTTTTTTTTTTTATTTAAGAGGAAAAAGAGAAAAACACAAAACAAACCAAAGCAGCGTAAGGGTACACGCAATACAGAACTACAAAACAAAACAAAACAAAACAAAACAAAAAACCATAACAGTAAGAAATTACCTGCTAGTAGATTACACACTATTTTCTTGAAAATAGTTCCTCAAATCACAGTATCAAAGAACACAAGGTGGACATTCAAACAGGGAGACTGCAAACAGCTGTGTTCAATGTTCCAAAAAAATTGATAAAGTCAGCTATTTAACACCCCCAAACACACTTGCTGTTATATCCGTTAGAGCTCTTTTTCTTTTTTTTTTTTCCCTCTCTTTTTTACAACAAAATTTACACATCTTGGATTTTATTACTCCTTAGTGCTTATTACTTTCTTTTGGGGGGGCGGAGAATACAGTCAAATATGGCAAAACAAAGCTGTCAGTCAATACCAAGGATAGACATAGCACATGGTGTAGAACAGAGTACAAGTTTATCAACAATGGTTATCAACGTTGTCCCTTGTTTCCTTAAAAAGAATTGTCTATCTTATTAGATATTATAAAGTTGGACAAAACAGTAGAGAACAAGACCAATAAAACTTAGGCATTGTAAACATTACAGGACTTTCAAAGAAGACAATAGTCAAACCAGAATGGGTATCTCAGTGAATCTTATTGTCTTCAAAGTAGTTGCCTATGTCTTCAAACTTGATACTATCATACAGAATGGAACAGAGTCTAATCAGTCAAAACAAGATCGTGGGAGTACTACAGGACTTCAAAACAAGTTAATAGGAAATCGAAAAGAGTTACTATTTATATATCCTAATTTTTTTGAATTTTTTCTTTAATTAAGACAAACATAAGAAATGACTAAATAATTTTTTTTTGAAACAATAAGGGGGAGATTGAGATAAAACAGGACATAACAATATAACAATAGAGGTCACAGCATGACTGTTTCAATAACCTAGTACTTCACCACCTTATAACCTGACTTAATAGTAGTTACCATAGTGTCTTTTTCCTTGAAATATTTGGGTAAAACTTCATATACTCTAGCTTCAAATATTTTCATATCAAGAAGCCCAGAATAAAGCCTTTCTAATTAATGAGTGAAAACTTTATAAGGCTTCAAGGCCACCTAATGGGGAATCATGATTACCACATATTTTTATATATTTGAATCATTACTTTCATTAGGGAAACTATTCGGTATTCACACATGCGAGATTGATTTATTTCACTTATGAGTATGGTCTCAAGCTGTGCCCATTTATTGATAAATATCTCAATGTGATCCTTCTTTATAGCTGAATAATACTCCATTGTATAGAAATACCACAACTTTTTTATCCATTCCTCAGTTGATGGGCACTTGGGTTGTTTCCAAGATCTGGCGATTACAAATTGTGCTGCTATAAACATAGGTGCACATATATCACTGTGGTATGATGCTTTCAGTTCTTCTGGGAATATGCCTAGAAGTGGAATAGCTGGAATAAATGGGATTTCCATTCCCAACTTTTTGAGAAATCTCCAGACAGATCTCCACAAAGGCTGTACCAGTCTACACTCCCACCAGCAGTGCAGGAGAGTTCCTTTTTCCCCACAGCCTCTCCAGCATTTGTTGTCGGTTTTCTTGATCCTGGCCATTCTTTCAGGAGTGAGATGGTATCTCAGTGTGGTTTTAATTTGCATTTCTCTAATGACCAATGATGATGAGCATTTTTTCATGTATTTATTTGCCATTTGCATTTCTTCATCTGAGAATTGCATATTCATCTCAGATGCCCATTTTTGGATTGGATCTTTGAATTTCGGAGGTCTGAGTTTCTTTAATTCTTTATATGTTTTAGACAAGAGGCCCTTGTCTGAGAGAGAGTTCACTAAAATCTTTTCCCAGTTTGTGGGTTTTCTTTTCACTATGCTGGAGATTTCTTTTGACATGCAGAAACTGTTTAATAAGAAGTGGTCCCAGTTATTGATTCTGGGAATTATTTCCCGTGCGGTTTGAGTCCTGTTCATGAATTCTTTACCTACTCCTATGTCTCCAAGGCTTTTACCTATTTTGTCTTCCAATAGATTTAGTGTTTCTGTTTTAATATTCAGATCTTTGACCCATTTAGATTTTAATTTAGTACATGGTGATAGACATGGGTCTAGCTTTAGTTTTCGGCAAATGGAGAGCCAGTTTTTCCAGCACCATTTATTAAAGAGACTGTCGTTCTTCCAGTGAACCTGCTTGGCTCCTTTATCAAAAATAAGGTGGTTGAGTGTGTTCGTAGTTGTGGTTGTATCTTCTAATCTATTCCACTGATCTTCAGCTCTGTTTTGATTCCAATACCATGTTGATTTTACTACTGTTGCTTTGTAGTATAACTTCAAGTCAGGGATTGTGATGCCTCCTGCTTTGTCTTTGCTGCTTAGAATTGCCTTTGCGATTCTAGGTCTCTTCTGGTTCCAGATGAAATTTAGGAGTGATTTCTCTAGATCTATAAGGTATATTGATGGTATTTCTATTGGGATTGCATTGAATCTGTATAACAGTTTTGGGAGAATGGCCATCTTCACAATGTTTGTTCTTCCTATCCATGAGCAAGGGATGTCTTTCCATTTTCTGAGATCATCTTCAATTTCCTTTTTCAGTGTATTATAATTTTCACTGTATAAGTCTTTCACTTCTTTCGTAAGAGTAATTCCTAAATATTTCATTTTTTTGCTTGCTAATGTGAATAGTCCAGTTTCTCTTATTTCCCTCTCTGTAATTTTGTTGTTCGTGTATAGGAATGCTATTGATTTCTGAGTATTGATTTTGTATCCAGCCACATTACTGAATTTATTTATTGTATCTAAGAGTATTTCAATGGAGTTTAGGGGGTCTTCTATGTAGAGTATCATGTCATCTGCAAACAATGATAATTTAACTTCTTCTTTTCCTATCTTTACCCCTTTTATTTCTCTTTCTTGCCTAATTGCTCTGGCTAGTACTTCCAGTACTATATTAAATAGGAGTGGTGATAAAGGACCTCCTTGTCTTGTACCCGATTTTAAAGTAAAGGCTTTCAATTTTTGGCCATTTAGTATGATGCTGGCTGTTGGTTTGTCATAAATGGCCTTTATTATATTGAGGTAAAGACCATCTATTCCAATTTTCTGTAAAGTTCTTATCATGAATAAATGTTGGACCTTATCGAAGGCTTTTTCTACATCTATAGAGATGATCATGTGATTCTTATTTTTGGCTTTATTGATATGGTGGATTACATTTATTGATTTGCGTATGTTGAACCATCCTTGCATTCCTGGGATGAATCCCACCTGGTCATGGTGTATAATCTTCTTGATGATTTGCTGGATCCTATTTGCCAATATTTTATTGAGGATTTTTGCATCTGTGTTCATTAGGGAGATCGGTCTATAGTTCTCTTTTATAGTTGGGTCTTTCTCAGGTTTTGGTACTAGAGTAATATTTGCTTCCAGGAATGACTTAGGAAGGATTGCTTCCCTTTCAATTTCATTGAATAGTTTGAGGAGTGTCGGCATTAGGTCTTCTTTGTATTTCTTGTAGAATTCTGCAGTGAATCCATCTGGGCCTGGGCTCTTCTTGGTGGGCAAGGACCCAATTACATTCTCAATTTCATTAGCAGAGATTGGGTTATTCAACAGTTTTATATCCTCTTGATCTAGCTTTGGTACTTCATATGCTTCTAAGAATCTGTCTATTTCTTCTGTGTTATCAAACTTTTGAGAGTAGAGGTTTTCGAAATAGGTGTTGATGATCCTCTGTATTTCTATTGGGTCTGTAGTGATTTCTCCTTTTTCATTTCTTATTGCATGAATTTGAGCTTTTTCTTTCCTTTTTTTAATAAGGTTGGCTAGGGGCTTATCGATTTTATTTATTCTTTCAAAGAACCAACTCTTTGATTCGTTGATTCTTTGGATTGTTTTCTTAGTCTCTATTGCATTGATTTCTGCTCTGATTCTTATAATTTCCTCTCTTCTTTTGGCTTTGGGCTTGACTTGCTCTTCTTTTTCTAGCTGTTTGAAGTGTAGCATCAAGTTATTTACTTGTATTCGTTCTGTTTTCCTGATGTGGGAACTCAGTGCAATAAATTTTCCTCTGAGGGCAGCTTTCATTGCATCCCACAAATTCCAGTAAGTTGTATCTGCATTTTCATTTTCTTTTAGGTATTGTTTAATTTCTTCTTTAATTTCTTCTGTGACCCACTGATTACTCAAGAGTGTGTTATTTAGTTTCCATGTGTTTGCGGAATTTTTGCAGTATCCTTTGTCATTAATTTCTAATTTCAGAGCGCTATGATCCGATAATATGCAAGGGATGATTTCAACTCTTTTGCATTTGCTTAAATATGTTCTGTGAGCTAATATATGGTCTATTTTAGAAAATGATCCATGTACTGCTGAGAAGAATGTGTATTCTGATGTTGTTGGGTGGAACATTCTGTATATGTCTATCAAACCCATTTGTTCACAGGTGTGATTCAGTTCTGTTATTTCTTTGCTCATTTTCTGTCTGGTTGATCTGTCCCTTGGTGTCAGTGGTGTATTAAGGTCTCCTGTTACAATTGTGTTACTGATAATTTGAGTTTTCATTTCTGTTAATAATTGTTTTATATAACTGGGTGCTCTGGAGTTTGGTGCGTATATATTTAAGATAGTTATCTCTTCCTCTTGGAGTTTTCCCCTTACGAGTATGTAGTGACCTTCTTTGTCCTTTATGGTCATTGTTGGTTTAAAGTTCACGTTGTCTGCAAACAGAATGGCTACTCCTGCCTTTTTTTGGATTCCTGCTGCATGAAGAATTGTTTTCCATCCTTTGACTTTCAGTCTGTGAGTATCTTTCTGGGTTAGATGGGTTTCCTGTAAACAGCATATGGTTGGATTTTGTTTCTTGATCCATTCTGCTAGTCTGTTTCTTTTGATTGGTGCATTGAGACCATTTACATTAATGGTTATTACTGTTAAATGCTGGTTAATTGTAGGAATGTTATCTCTCTGCTGTTGCATCTTTATCTTTCGGTTCTGTTTAATTATTTGCTTTGCTTAGTGGTTTTTTCCTTTGTGTATCTAAACTGTCTTTCAATATTTTTTGCAGGGTTGGTTTGGTGTTCATGAAGTTCTTCAGCTGTTCTTTGTCATGGAAGTATCGTATTGCACCATCTATTTTGAATGATAGTTTTGCAGGATATATCAGTCTTGGTTGGAAATCATTTTGCTTTAGGATCTGGAATACTTCACTCCATGCTCTTCTTGACTTTATCGTTTGTGCTGAGAAGTCTTCTGTGATTCTGATAGGTTTTCCTTTATAAGTGATTTGTCTTTTCTCTCTGACAGCTTTTAATAATCTATTCTTGTGTTGGATTTCTGGGATGGTGACTATTATATGTCTGGGTGTAGTTTTATTTTGGTTATGACTGTTTGGAGTTCTATATGCTTCACTGATCCTGATGTCAGTTTCTGATCTCATGCTTGGGAAATTTTCAGCTATTACTTCTCTAAATATCCTCCTGACATCCTTCATGTTGTCTCCCTCTCTTTCATTAATCCCTATCATTCTTATGTTATTCTTCTTTGCATCGTCTTGCAGTTGTTGAATTGTTGTTTCCTGGTTCCTTGTTATTTTCAAAAGATCTTTCCTTTCCTGTTCACTAGCTGCAATCCTGTCTTCAAGGTCTGAAATTCTATCTTCACTTTCATTAAGGCGGTTTTTACAACTTTCAGTGGAGTTTTTTTATTTCCTGTATATCTCTGTGCATCTGCATTATGCATTCTGTTTGTTTCTTATATTGCTCGTCTAAGGATTCTATCTTTTTGTTTAGTTCCTCCAATTTTTTATCTGTGTTTTCTTTAGATATATTTAGAATCTCTTTCATTTCTTTTATCATTTCTTCTTTTATCTGGGAGATTATTTCGAGTTTGAATTTCTTTAAAGCTTCCTGGAGTTGCTTGTCAATTTCAGTGGCTATTGTGTCCGATATATGAGGTGGATGGGATATATTTTCTTCTATATACATCGCTCCTAGGGTTTCTTGAGATGGGCTGGAGGTTTGAGGTTGTAATTTGGTCTTTCGTTTTGTCATTTTCCTATATTTCTGTGTTTCAAGTGTTACTTGAAAGCTTCCTCAGGATCTGTTGAAAATCCCCTTCTATGTTTGGAGCTACTGGGACTCTGGTGCCACGCTACTCCAAGCCATTAGGCCTACAGAACCAGTGGCCCTCCTCTGCCTGCTCAGAACTCCGCAGTTCCAGACAAGCTGGGCCTCAGGGACACTGTGCGCCCACCTGCCCCTTGGAAGCTCCACAGTTCTTCAATCGCAGCCGGGTTAGGGTACTCACCACAGGCCGCAGTGCTTCAGGAACCTGTGGACCCTCCCTGGTTGCAGAGATATCCACAGTCCTCCAGACACGCAGAGAGGCCAGTGAGGGCACCCCAGATCTGCCCAGCTCCTCCTCTGCAGACCTGTGGCCAGGCGCGGCAGCTAAACAGGCTGGGCTAGGCTGGTAGTGTGGGCCAGCCCACGTATTGGGAGCTCAGCAGGTCTCCAAATGAAGCCGGGAATGGGGAGGCTGATGTGGAAGCCTTAAACCCACCTCTCTCCTTCACTGCACCTGGAAGCCTGAGGGAACTCCAGCAGTCTGGGCGCAGAAATCCAGAGTCCTCCAGACACGCAGAGAGGCCAGTGAGGGCACCCCAGATCTGCCCAGCTCCTCCTCTGCAGACCTGTGGCCAGGCGCGGCAGCTAAACAGACTGGGCTAGGCTGGTAGTGTGGGCCAGCCCACCTATCGGGAGCTCAGCAGGTCTCCAAATGAAGCCGGGAATGGGGAGGCTGATGTGGAAGCCTTAAAACCACCTCTCTCCTTCACTCGGTTTTTACAACTTTCAGTAGAGTTTTTTATTTCCTGTATATCTCTGTGTATCTGCATTATGTATTCTGTTTGTTTCTTATATTGCTCATCTAGGGATTCTATCTTTTTTTTTTTTTTAGTTCCTCCAATTTTTATCTGTGGTTTCTTTAGATATATTCAGAATCTCTTTCATTTCTTTTATCATTTCTTCTTTTACCTGGGAGATTATTTTGAGTTTGAATTTCTTTAAAGCTTCCTGGAGTTGCTTGTTAATTTCAGTGGCTATTGTGTCCAATATTTGAGGTGAATGGCATATATTTTCTTCTATATACATTGCTCCTAGGGTTTCTTGATATGGGCTGGAGGTTTGAGGTTGTCATTTGGTCTTTCGTTTTGTCATTTTCCTATATTTCTGTGTTTCACGTGTTATTTGAAAGCTTCCTCAGGATCTGTTGGAAATCCGCTTCTATGTTTGCAGCTATTGAGACTCTGGCACCATGCTACCCCAAGCCACTGGGCCTGCAGAACCAATGGCCCTCCTCTGCCTGCTCAGAACTCCGCAGTTCCAGACAAGCTGGGCCTCAGGGACACTGCTCACCCACCTGCCCGTTGGAAGCTCCACAGCTCTCCAGTTGCAGCCGGGATGTGGAGGCAAATGTAGATACCTCAAACCCACCTCTCCACTTCACTGCACCTGGAAGCCTTGAGGGACCCAAACAGTCTGGGCTCTGGGCAGAGTGTGCTGAGCACTCACCACAGGCTGCAGGGCCTCCGGAACCCGTGATGCTCCACCGCCCGCGGAGACATCCACAGTCCTCCAGACACATGGGGAGGCCCATGCAGGCACCCCAGATCCGCCCAGTTCCTCCTCTGCGCGAGTTTTTTCTTTTTTCCTCTTTATTTGGTCTCTATTTTTATTTTTTTCTCCTTTTTTACTACACTGTTTAAGTTTATTAATTTTGTTTTAGTTTTCCTCTATCTTTTTTCCTCAATTTCTTTAGAATTGATAATTTTAAGTCATTAAACATTGTCTCTTCCTTTTCTGTTTATCCCTTCAAAAACTTTTAATTCTTTCCCTCTTGCTTCCTCCAATTTTCTAGAACTTGTTTGATGATTCTTTGACCCCTACCATCTTGATTGAATCACAATTGATCTGATTCATCACTTTATATTGTCCATTACCTATCTTAAACCCCTACTCCCTGCTGCAGGGAACAACTACTCCACTAAGGAGAAACTAATGCATAGAAGAACATGGTATAGGTTTGGATTTTTTAATATAACTTTAGAATTTGATCCTGTAGTTAGAAGTATTAAGATAATTGTTACCATAGTTTGCCAGTAGTTAAGCTATACTTGAAATTACTTTTATTCTTAACTATTCTACTTTATCCAGGATGTTATATATGATATAATCAATTTCTCACCCTTGCATGAAAACACTTTAATTGCCCGGGGTCGTAATCATCACCATAGTCCAGTTCCAAATGGTTGGGTACTGATACAAATAGCTTTACATCTTTTATGATCTCATAAGTTATGTACTGGAATAGCTATAAAGAATCACCTACATCTACAGGCATCATTGACAAACAGACCTCTTGTAGAGAAGCCTCATTACTAGTGATAAAGCTATGCATTATATGAAATTGGCAAGCACCAACATAGAAAACAAAACAAAATAATTTCATTCATTAATTGGAATGGTTTTACTCTGGGTTGTTTGATTTTATTGTCTGTGATGGTATGAAGAGTTGTTTTGAAGAAAACAAGACATAATATCTAGTGATGATTTAATATCTTCTTGTTTTGAAGTCCCATCAACTTTTTGTTCTTCTGTCTCCATCAGTTTTATCATGTTGTATCTTCCTGGATTTTATTATATGTGATAGTATAAACAAAATTTTTATAGACAAGGAGGTAATTTCTGTTCATTTTCTGTTAGTTGGTTCTAAATACACTGTAATACTATCATTATCTTGAATGGTTTTACACTGTGTTGTTATGTTTGATGCTATAGTATACAAAAGTATATTCAAATATTGCAAGAAAAGAGACACTATGGTAACTACTGTTTTGTTGGTTAATCTTGTGGTGAAGCACCATGTTGCTTAAATTGTTCTTTTCTGAAACAAAAGGAAGAAAAGAAAAATAAAAGAAACACAGGTTTTGATGATAGCTAATGAGATAAAATACAACTTAATGCTTATAGTGTTTAGTGTTTCACTAACTTTGCAGGCCTAAAACAGGTAGTCTGATCTTCTTATTCTGGGGATAACAATATGCAATGTAGCATCTATGGGGGATCTCCTTCTGAAGGTGGTGGCCATTGTTAATTTCCTATCATCTTGTTTTGAAATCCTGTTATCATTCTCATTGTTTGGTTTGGTTGGGTTTTATTGTTTTGTCTGTTTAATTTTGTTGTACCTGATGGCATGAACAGATATTTTGAGGATAACAAGGTATATTATGGTAGCCATTTTGGATTTACTAGTATCTTGTTCTGAAATCTTGTATTTCCTTGATTGTTTTATTTTTATTGGTTCTATTGTGTTTCTGTTTTGTTTGATTTTACTAAGTCTGAGGTACAGGCAGCTATTTTGAAGACAACAAGAGGCATTGTGGTATTCACTGTTGATTTCTTATTGCTTGTTTTGAAATCCTGTGTCACTTACACTGTCTTGTTTTGACTGACTTTATTATGTTTTACTTTGCTTGGTTTTATTCTCTCTAAAATAAAGTTTAAAACTTTAAAAATTTAAAAAAAAATGAAAACATGAAATCACAGAACAGAAAAAAATTAAATCTCAGATAACCAGCCCATTCAAGACAAGCCTAGAGCACAGTGAGATAGATGAAATTGGAAGTCAAACACTGTAATTCTCTGAAATAATAGCAACAGAAGTGAAAAAGCAAGTGGAAAAATGCTACAGAGAAAATAATGTCTCAGGTACAAAAAGAAATGATGCTCAAAATCAAAGATACTAGAGTAGAAACACAGACACAAGAACAGACTAGCTTGAAAAAAAAAGACGAGCTTAGGAAATGTTGGAAACAAAAAATGTCCTACATAGGTAAGAAACAGAACCTATGAAGATCAGAACATAAATTCAAGGGATGAAAAACCCCATTGAAAGTATATGCAACAGCCTGTCTAGCAACATCTAGGTAGCAGGGAGCTGCTGTCTGTGAACTGAAGCCTGCCACAGAGATCCCTATGTAGTTGTGCAGCCATGGGACTCTGCCTGGAACTTCATAGACCCCTATGCAGCACCTCCAAACACTGTAAGACTGCTGGATTTTCACTCTGGCCCTGGCTGGGCCACACCCAGAAATTTCCAGGTAGCAGGAAGCCACCCTGTGTGAGCTAAAGCCTGCCACAGAGATCCCTACCTAGTTGTGCTGCTGCAGGACTCTGCCTAGAACTGTATAGACCTCTCTCCAAAATTGCCAAGCACTGTGGGACCTCTGGGTTATCATTCTGGTCTGTCTGGGCCCTGGCCAGCAACTTCCAGGTATCAGGGAGCCAACACTTGTGAGCCAAAGCCTCCCAAGGAGATCCCTGCCTATTTGTGTACCTGTAGGACTCTGCATAGGACCTCATAGGCTCCTGCGCAGCACCCCAAAACTTTATGGTATTATTGAGTCATCAATCCAGTCCTGGCTGGGCTTTGCCCAGCAATGCCCAGGCATCAGGGAGTTGCCACGTGTGGCCTGAAGCCTGACAGAGACTCCTACCTAGCTGTGCAGCTGTGGGACTCTGCCTGGAACCTGATAGGCCCACTCTCATCATCCCCAAACACTGCAAGATTTGTGGGTCATCACACTGCTCTGGGCTGGGCCCTACCTAGTGACTTCCAGGTAGCAAGAAGCCACTGCACATGAGTTGAAACCTGCCACAGTGATTCCTACCTAGTTTTTCAGCCATGGGACTCTGCCTGGAACCTGGTAGGCCCCCTCACAGCATCCACAAACACTGTAGGGGAGCCAGGTCATAACTCCTGTCCTGGACGGGCCCAAACCCAGGGAATTCTATGTAGCAGGAAGCCACTACATGTGAACTGAAGCCTGATACAGCAATCTATATCTACCTGTGCAGCTATGGGACTCTTCTTGGAACATGGCAGGCTGCAACTTAGTGTTTATCAACACTGTGGGACCTTTAGATCATCACTTGGGTCCTCACTGGGACCCAACAAGCATCCTCCAATTAGCCAGGAGATACCACTTGTGAGCTAAAGACTATCACAACTATCCCTAGCTAGCAGTACAGTGGTGGGTCTTTATTTGGAACCTGGTGGAGCCACACCCACAGACCCCAAAAGGCGAGAAAGTTTGGTGTGCCACATGGAATGAGCTGAAAGCTTGCTAAGTATTCTCCAAATAATATTCAGCACTACTGCACCACTCAGAACCTGGAAGGTCTCTTCCCAGTCACCTCGGGTAGCTGCGGTACTTTGGTGAGCCACATGGGGAGTGGGAAAGGCCCACACAGTGGGTATTCCATTCCCTATCCAGAGAGTGTCTAAGTGCCACTAAGGAACAGGGGAATACAGGAAAATGAAAAAAAGGAAAGAGAAAAATGGAACCTCAAAAGTCCAGCCCACCCCAAACAAGCCAAAGAGACATGGACATAGAATAAAATGTAAGCCATACACCTGAAACCTCTGAAATGATAGGAATTTCAATAAAGAAGTAACATGAAGCTACAACGGAACACAGATCAGAAATAATTTCCCAGGTAAAAGTAGAAATGGTAAACATAATGAAAGAAAGGTTGAACACATCTAAAGATCAAGGAACAGTGCAAAAAGATGGCAGTCTTACATGAACAATATAAGGAAACAATAGAATACATGAAACAGATTCAAAGAGACATCCAGGAAATCAAAAATACCATTAAAACTGGCAAAACTTGCATTTTTGCCTCATGAGCCAAAAGGGCACACAGCAATTTTCATTCCAGAGAGAAGCTTTGACACATAGCCCCGAGACTGGTAGGGCTCTGCCCAGCACTGCACATCACCAGAGGACATATCATAAGGTCTCTCCAGGCCAATTTGGATCCTGCCCAATGAACATCAACTGGCCTGCAGTCACCTACATTCTGCCTCATGATATCAAAGGGCATGAAGTGATTTCCATCCAATGTGGAAGCTTTGGTATGATGCTCCATGACTGGTAGGGCCTTGCAAACCATCCCAAAACAAGAAAAAAAAAAAACAGAAGGTCCCCCCAGGCCTATTTGGGCACTGTCCAGCGACCCCCGAGTGGTCTGTTATCACCTGCACTCTGCCTCTAAAGCTGGAAGTGTGCACAGTGATTTCCATTCTACAGGGAAGCCTTGGCACATTGTGCAGAGACTGGTACGGCCAGACCCAGTGACCCCAAGTGGCTAGGAGCCTCCAGGAACAGTTTGTCTAAGGACCTCCACTCAACTGGGGAAACTACCCACAATAAGAATAGATATTCTCATCTGAGTCCTTGCCTTTGACTTTCCTAAATCAATATAGGAAAATGAAGAAATGAAAGAGCAAAATGCAATCTCAAAAGTCCAGCCCATCCCGAGCAAGTCTAGACCACATGGACATAGAATAAAACGTAAGTCATACACATGAAATGCCTGAAATAATAGCAGCTGAAATAAAGAAAAAAATCCAGGGAACTATATAAAAGAACTCAGACCAGAAATAACCTCCCAGGTAAAACAAGAAATGATAAATTTAATGAAAAAATACTGAGCACATCTGAAGAACACAAAGTTAAAAAATTAGAGGAACAATGAAGATGGAAACCTTCCATGAATTATATGAATAACAAACTAAATGCATGAAACAGATTCCATGGAATGTTGGCAAAATCACCTCAATGAAAGTGAAGATAGACTTTGAGACTTCTAAGACAAGATTGCAACTAGTGAACAGGAGAGGAAAAGTCTTTAAAAAGAAGAAGGAATCAGTAAATAGCAATTCAATAGCTGCAAGATGATCCATAGAAAATCAACATAAGAATGGTAGCTATAAACAAAAAAGAAGATGACAACACAAATGATATCAAAAGACTATTTACAGAAGTAGTAACTGAAAATTTGAAAACATGAAAATAAAAAGTGAGACAGATAAATCAAGCATATAGAACTCAAATAGCTAAAACCAAAATAAACTACAGCCAGAATTGTAATAATCAACATCCCAGAAATTCAACATAAGAACAAAATATTAAAGGCTGTTTGAGAAAAGAGACAGATCACCTGTACAGGAAAGCCTATTAGAATCACAGCAGACTTTTCAACACAAACAGTGTAGTCAAGAAGAGAATGCAGTGAAGTATTTCAGATTCTAAAGGAAAATGACTTCCAACCCAGATTGAACTACCCTGAAACACTGTCCTTCAAAATTAATGGAAAATTAAGATACTTCCAGACAAAGAACACCTGAAGAACTTCATGACCACCAAGCCAACCCTGCAAAGAATACTGAGAGACATTCTACACAGGCAAAGGAAAATATCACTACACTAAGCAAACAATTAAACAGAGGGCAAGCACAAAGAAGCAACAACAGTAAGATAACAAAAACAAACCAATATATACCAGTTATAACCACTAATGTAAATGGTCTCAATTCACCAATTAAAAAACAGACTGCAGAGTGGATCAAGAAACAAAATCCAACTATGTGATGTATACAAGAAACCTATCTAAACCAAAAAAAAAAAAAAAAAAAAAACTCAAAGACTTGGATAATAGATGAAAAATAATACTTCATGCAACAGGAATCTAAAAAAAAGCAGGAGTATCTATTATGCTTGCATACAACGTGAACCTCAAACCAAGAATGATCCAAAGAGATGAAGAAGGTCATTACATACTAGTTAGGGGAAAAATTTAAGAGGAAGTTATAACAATCTTAAATATATATGCACTGAATTTGGGAGCATCCAGCTATACAAAACAGATATTAGCAGAAATAAAAAATCAAGTAAGTAATAACACAATTATAATAGGAGACCTCAACACCCCATTGACACAAAAAGACAGATCAACTAGATCAAAAATCAGCAAAGGAACAACAGAACTGAACCACACCTGTGAACAAAAGCACTTGGTGGATCTACACAGTGTTCTACCAAACAACATAAGAAAATACACGCTTCTCACCAGCACGTGGGGCATTTTCTAAAATAGGCCATATAATAACCCACAGATCATGCTTAAGTAAATGCCAAAGAATTGAAATTATCCCATGCATGTTATTGGATCATAGTGCCATGTAACTAGAAACTAATGACAAAAGAATCTACAAAAGCCATACAAATACATGGAAATTGAATAATGCACTCCTGAGCAGCCATTGGATCACAGAGGAAATGAAGAAGCAAAATACACAACATCTACAAGCAAATGAAAATTCAAATATCACATACCAGAATCTGTGAAATGCAATGAAAGTAGTCTTCAGAGGAAAATTTATTGCAATGAATACTCACATCAGGAAAACTCAATGAACACAAATAAACATGCTGTTGCTACACCTCAAACATCTAGAAGAAGAAGAGCAAGTCAATCCCTAAGCCAAAAGAAGGGAGGAAATTATAAAGATCAGAGCAGAAATCAATGGAATCGGGACTAAGAACACAACACAAACAATAAATGAATCAAACAGTTGGTTCTTTGAAAGTTTAATTAAAATTGATATATCTCTAGAAAACCTTATTTTAAAAAGGAAAGAGAAACTCAAATTCATGCAATAATGAATGAAAAGGATGAAATCACTGCAGATCCTGTGGAAATACAGATCATCAATACCTATTTTGAAAACCTCTACTCTCATAGGTTTAATAACACAGAAGAAATACATACATTCCTAAAAACATATGAATTACTAAAGCTGGATCAAGAAGCTGCTGAATAACAAAATTTTAATTAATAAAATGGAAAAATGTAACTAGAACATTATCAACAAAGAAAAGCCCAGGTCCAGATATAGTCACTGTGGAATTCTGCAAGAAATTCAAGGGAGACTTAAAGCTGACACTTCTCAAAGCATTCAATGAAATTGAAAGAGAAGCAGTGCTCCCTAACTCCCTCTTGGAAGCAGGTATTACTAAACCAGAGAAACACCCAACCAGAAAGGAGAAAAACAGGCCAATATCCCTAATGAAGATAAATGCAAAAATGCACCATAAAATATTGGCAAACAATGCAGTGGATCATCAAAAATTATACATCATGACCAATTGGGATTCATCTGAAGAATGCAAGGATGATTCAACTTATACAAATCAATAAATGTAATCCACCATATTAATAGAGCCAAAAAACAAATCACACAATCATTTCAATTGATGGAGAAAAAGCTTTTGATAAGGTCCAACAATCATTCATTGTAAGAACCTTACAGAAAACTGGAATAGATGGTCTATATCTCAATCTGATAAAAGCCATCTATGACAAACCAACAGTCAATATCATATTAAATGGCCAAAAAATGAATGACTTTAAAATCAGGAACAAGAAAAGGATATACAATATCACTACTATAGAATACAGTGCTGGAAATACTAGCCAGAGCAATTAGACAAGAGATATAGTTAAAAAGAGTAAGGATAGGAAAAGAAGAAGTTAAATTGTAATTATTAGAAAATGACATGATATTCTACATAGAAGACTTCCAAAACTCCATTGAAAGATTCTAGATATAATAAATAAATTCAGCAATGTAGCTGGATACAAAATCAATACTCAAACATCAATAGCATTGCTATATACTAACAACAAAATCACTGAGAGAGAAATAAGAGAAGTCACACCCTTCACACTAACATCGGGAAAAAATGAAATACTTAGGAATTAATCTCACAAAAGAAGTAAAAGTTCTGTACAGGGAAAATTATAATACCTTGAAAAAAGAAATTGAAGAGAATCTCAGAAAATGAAAAGACTTGCCTTGATGGATAGGAAGAATAAATATTGTGCAAATGGCCATTCTCCCAAAAGTGTTATACAGATCCAATGCAATCCCAATGAAATATTTGGACCATCCAATGTTGGACCATCAACATACCTCATAGATCTAGAGAAATCACTGCTAAAATTCATCCGGCACCAGAAGAGACCTAGAATAGGAAAGGCAATTCTGAGCCTCAAAGGCAAGGCAGGAGGCATTACAATCCTTGATTTGAATGTATACTGCAAAACTATTTTGATAAACTCAGCATAGTACTAAAATAAAAACAGACCTCAAAATCAGTGGAATAGATTAGATGATACAACAACAGTTACAAAACTAACCCTAAACCTAACCCTAACCCTAACCTGCCTGATCTTTGATAAAGGGGCCAAACACACTCAAGGGAAGAATGACAGTCTCTTTATTTTTTTTAAATTTTATTTTAAAAGACAAAAGTCAGAAAAGAGAAACAAAAAGCAAAAGACATAAACAACAGCAAACTCTAAACAATAACAATATAGATTTTCAAAAGAGAATGAAAGAAATTTAACAATGGTCATTATATTGCATATTGTTCACTTTTTATTCAAAGAAAGAAAAGAAAATTAAAGAAAATAGAAAAACAGAAAAGAAGTTTAGGACAATATTGAATTAAAAAAATTAACATCATAGAATTGCTAGTTGATACGTTACTCATTGTTATCTTAAAAAATAGTTCCCAAAGTCACAAAATCTAAGCATAAATAGTGGCTAGACACACAAACACTGACAGTGCAGATCCTTCTGTTCAGTGATTCAATAGAAATTCAGTAATATGGTCATCTATCTTACACACTATACATACTCTTATACGCTTTAGAGCATTTTCTTTCTCTTTTGTGTTCACAATATCTATTATACTTTTCAGAACCCATTATTTTGTCATTTCTTATTATTTTTTACTTAGAGAAACAATGTGATATTTACTAATGTGAGTCTTGTTTATTACATTAATGAGGATATTTTCAAGCTGCCTCCATTTATCTATAAAGGCCACAGGATCATCTTTTTTTATAGATAAGTAGGACTCCATTGTATAAAAAAATACCACGTTTTTTTCATCTACTTTGCAGTTAATGGACATTTTGGTTATTTATAAAATTTAGCTATCACAAATTGTTCTGCTATCAACATTGGTACACATATATCTCTGTGACAGGATATTTTCAATTTTTCTGGGAAAATACCCAGGAGAGGATTAGCTAGATTGAATGGAATTTCCAATCCTAGTTTTCCTAGGAAACTCCATACTGATTTCCACAGTGCTTACACCAGTCTGCACTCCCACCAATAGTGGAGAAATGTTCCTTTTGCCCCTCATCCTCGCCAACGTTTGTTATCAGTTGATTTCTTGATGGCAGCCATTCTTTCTGGGGTGAGATGAAATCTCAATGCTGTTTTAATTTGTATTTCTCAAATGTCCAGTGATAGTGAACACTTCTTTATGTATTCATTTGCTATTTGTATATCTTCATCTGAAAACTGTGTGTTCATCTCAGATGCCCATTTTTCAGAGGGTTTTTGAATTTGGGGGGCTTCATGTTTTTAAGTTCTTTATATGTTCTGTCCTTTGTCTGAGGGATTGTTGGCTAAAATTCTTTCCCATTATGTGGATTTTCTTCTCACTTTGTTGGTTTCTTTTGAAGTGTAAAAACTTTTTAGTAATATGAGATCCCATTTGTTGACTCTTTGAAGTATATCTGTGTGCTTTGCGTTTTATTCATTCTCTCCCTCCCACTATGTCTCTAAGACTTTTACCTACTGTCTTCCAGTAGATTTAGTGTTTCCATTTTGATATTTAGATCCTTGATCCATTTTGATTTTAGTGTATGGTGATAGGCATGGGTCAATTTTCAGTCTTTGGCATGTGGAAAGCGAATTTTTTCAACATCATTTTTTAAAGAGCTATCTTTTTTTTCCAGTGGACATGTTTAGCTCCTTTGTCAAATATAAGGTAGTGTCTTTGTAGTAGTGTTTACATTTTCTAATCTGTTACATTGATCCTCAGGTCTATTTCTTTGTCAGTACCATGCTGATTTTATCACTGAGGCTTTGTTGTATAGTTTCAAGTCAGGAATTGAGATGCCTTCTGTCTTGCCTTTGTTGCCTAGAGTCGCCTTTACTGTTTTAGATTGCTTTGGTTTCCAGATGAATTTTAGGAAAATTTTCTGTAGATCTGTAAGATATGTTGATGGTATTTTGATTGGGATTCATTGAATCTGTGTAACTTTTTTGGAGTATGGCCATTTTAACAATGTTGGTTCTTCCTAATCAAGAGCAAGAAATATCCTTCTATTTTCATATATCCTCTTGAGTCACCTTTTTTAGAGTAGTATAATTTTTAGCATATAGCTCTTTTATGTTCTTGGTTAGGTTGATTCCTAAGTATCTGATTCTTTAGATGCTATTTTGAAAAGTTATATTTCCATAATTTCTCTCTCAGGAAGTTTTTTGTGTGTACAAGAATGCTATTGATTTTTGAGTGTTGACTTTGTACCTGTATATGCTGGTGAACTTGTTTTTTTACATCTAGTAGATTTTTAATGGAGTTTTTGGGGCCTTCTATGTATAGTACCATGTTGTCTGTAAACAATGATAATTTAACTTTCTCTTTTCCTACTTTTATGCCATTTTATTTATCCCTCTTGTCTGATTGGTCTGGTAATATTTCTAGAACTATATTGAATAGGAGTAGTGATAGTGGACATCCTTTTCTTGTTCCTATTTTTAGAGTGAAACAATATTTATTCAGTTCCTGTCCATTTAGTATAATATTGGCTGTGGCACTGTCATAAATGACATTTATGAGATTGAGGTACATAACATCTATTCCGAGTTTCTGAAGGGTTTTTATCATGAACAGGTGTTCGATTTATTAAAAGCTTTTTCTGCATCTATTGAGATGATCATGTAGTTTTTATTTTTGGCTCTGTTGATGTGATGTATGTAATTTATTGATTTGTGTATGTTGAACCATCCCTGCATTCCTGGAATAAATCCCACTTGATCATGGTGTATAATCTTCTTCATGATTTTTCTGCCTTCTGTTTGCCAGTATTTTATTGAGAATCTTTCCATCAATGTTCTTAGTGAGATTGGTCTATAGTTCTCCCTTTTGTTTGGGTCTTTCTCTGGTTTTGGTATCAGGGTAATACTTGCCTCCAAGAATGTTTTAGGGAGAACTGCTTTTCTTTCAGTTTCATTGAAGAGTTTAATGAGTGTTGGCATTAAATCTCTAAGTTTCTTACAGAATTCAGCCATGAATACATCATGACCTGGGCTTTTATCTGTTAAGTTTTTATCATGCTTTTGATTTCAGTAGCTCATATTGACTTATTCAAAATTGTTAAATCTTCTTGATTGAGCTTTGGTAGTTCATATGTTTCTAGAAATCTGTCCATTTCCTCTGTGTTTTCAACCATAAGTGAGTAGAAATTTTCAAAGTAAGTGTTCATGATCTTTTCAATTGCCATGGGATTTATAGTAATTTACCTCTTTTCTGTCCTTATTGCATGGATTTGCTTTTTCTTTATAAGGTTGGCTAGGGGTTTATGAACTCAAAAAGCCAGCTCTTTGATTTGTATTGATTCTTTGATTTCAATTGCATTAATTTCTGCTCTAATCTTTACAGTTTCCTCTCTTCTATGAGCTTTGGGTTTGACTTGTTCTTCAGGAAGTTGAGATGTAGCATTAGGTTATTTATTTGTGATTGTCCCATTTTCTTGGTATGACTATTTATTGCTATATATTTTCCTCTTAAGACTGCTTTTATTGCATTCCATAGGGTACAGCATGTTGTGTCTGCACTTTAATTGCATTATTGGTATTGTTTTATTTCTTCTTTAATTTCATCTGTAACCTACTGGTTGTTCAGAGGTTGTTATTTAATTTTCATGTATTTGTGCAAGCTTTTCAGGTTTTTGTGACTGATTTCCAATTTTAGTGCACTATGATCAGATATTATGCGTGGGATAATTTCGTTCCCTTTGTATTTGCTTAAGAATGCTTTATGGGTTAATTTATGGTGTATTTTGGAGAATGACCCCTGTGCAGCTGAGAAGAATGTATATTCTGATATAGTTGAATGGAACAGTTTGTAAACATCCACTAAGTGCCTTCTTTCACAAGTGTGATTCAGTTCTTTTATTTCTTTGCTGACTTTTTGTCTAGTTGATCTATCTCTTTGTAACAGTGGTGTGTTAATTTCCTACTACAATTGTGTTCTTGTATATTTGGTTTCTCATGTCCATTAGTGTTTGTCTTATACAGTTGTGTGCTCCTGTATTTGGTGCATATATATTTATAATTCCTAGTTCTTCTTGTAGTTTTCCACTTCCAAGTAGTTAGTGGCCTTCTTTATTTCTTTTAATCATTTTGGGTTTGGTGGTTCACTTTGTCTGCAAACAGAATACCCTTGTTTTTTTCTAGGTTCCTGTTGCATGGAGTACTGTTTTCCATCCTTTGACTTTTAGTCTATAAGTTTCTTTTTTAGTCAGATGTGTTTCTTGTATATAACATATTATGGTATCCTGTTTCTTGATCCATTCTGTCAACCTGCTTCTTTTGACAGCTGAGTTGAGTACATTACCATTTATGGTTATCACTGATATATCCTTCACTGGCTTCACTTTGCCATATTATGTTCTTGTTGGTGGTTTCCTGCTTTCCTCTCTTGTTTAATTTCTTGTCCAGTGTGGTGGTTTCTTTCTGTTATTCTGGAGATTGTGGTCATTTTTATCTCTTTCTAGTATGCCTTTCAGTATTCTTTCTAGAGTTGGTTTTGTAGATATGTATTTCTTTAGTTGTTCTTTGTCATGGAAGTATCTTGTTTCTCCATTAAGTTTGAAAGACAGTTTTGCCAGGTACATCAGTCTGGGTTGAAAGCTGTTTTCTTTTAGCACTTGAAATATTTCACTCCAAGCTTGTCTTAACCTGAAGGTTTGTGCTGAGAGGTGTGCCATCATTCTAATAGGCTTTACTTGATAGGTGAGTTGTGTCTTTTCTCTAGAAACTTTTAGTATTCTGCTTTTATGCTCTGTGTCTTGAATCTTAATTATTATAGTCTGGGTGTAGATCTATTTTGTTTATGACTCTTTGGCATTCTAGATGTCTCGCTTATTTGTGTGTTATTTCCCCACGTGGGAAATTTTTTGCTGTCACTTCTGTGAACAGCTTAGTTATATCTCTTGTGTTATCTCCTACTTCCTCACTGATGTCTATTAGTCTTGCATTGTTTCTCTTGGCATCATCTTGAAGCTGCTATATTGTCATTTAATGCTGTTTTGTTGTTTTTTATAAGTTCTTTTCATGGTCTCTATATGAGACCCTGTCCCCATGGTCTGAACCTCTATTCTCAGCTTCATTTAAATGGTTTTGCCAGCTTTCAATAATTTTTTTTTGTTTATTGGATATCTGTTTGACTTTGCTTCATTGATTCTGCTTATTTTCTACATTGTTCAATCAAAGTTTCAATACATTTCCTTGCTCCTGTATTTTTTTCTATTTCTTCCCTTGCTATTCTGAGCAAATCCTTTAATAAGGTTGTTATTTCTGTCTTTGTATAAGACATTACTTCTAATGTGATTTCCTCTACAGGCTCATGGATTTGTTTCTTTATTTCGTTTGTTGATATCTTTTCAGAGATTTCTGATGTGTGACTTTTCATGTCCTCTATTTCACTGTCACCTGTTCTTGAACCTGATAGACTAGTTGTTTGAGATTGCATTTTGGTTTTTTGTTTTATCATTTTCACATTCTGGGCCAATATCTGGTTATTTAATCCCAATAGTGATAACTGTTGGTAGTGTATCTCCTAAGGTCCTAATGTGTGGTTGATATCCACCCAATTGTTGGGTACATAGTAACAGGAACCTGCTGAGGTTCTCTGTCTGAGGAAGGGGCCACCAAGTCTCCCATCAAACCAGCACTGCCAGTACACTGAAGTTCAAGTTTCTGGGAGGGAGAGTGGCAGCCAAATGTTCACAGCAGTGCTTGGTCTAAGAAATGGAGAGGGTAGTCAAGGCCAGTGGATTGAGCCAGGATGTGTACAGCAGTCCTCTGTGTCAGCATATGGGAGGAGCATGCTGTGTCACAGGCATGGCTCAGTGGCCTGAGCCTAGAAGGAGCACAATGTTCATCTGTGTGGTGGCAGTGAGAAGGTGCTGATATATGCAGGCCCACCTCAGCTGCCTGAGCCAGGGCAGAGTTCAGTGGTCTTCCATGATGCAGCAGTGTTGGGGAGGCAAACAGGAAAACCCACTGACCTGAGCCAGGGCAGAGGTTGGAGCTGGGTCAACAGTCTCTTTAATAAGTGGTGCTGGAAAATCTGGCTCTCCATATGCCAAAAATTCAAACTCAAACCATGCCTATCACATGTACTAAACTAAAGTCAAGATGCAGCAAAGATCTAAATATTACAATAGAAATACTAAATCAGCTGGAAGACAAAATATTTAGAGATCTTGAAGTCATAGGGGTAGGTAAAGAATTCATTAACAAAAATCAAGCTGTACAAGAAATACTTCCCAGAACCAATATCTGTGATCTCAGAGTCTTATTAACATGTTTTTGCATGTCAAAAGAAATCTGCAACCGAATAATAAGGAAACCTATGAATTAAAAAAACTTAGCCAACTTCCTCTCAGACAAAGGACTTCTGTCTATAACATACAAGGAATGAAAAAAAAATCAGAACTCAAAACACAAAAATCCATCCAAAAATGGGTATCTGTGATGAATACACAGTTCTCAGATAAAGAAAATACAAATGGCAAGTGAACACATGGAAAATATCCAGCATCCTTGTTCATTAGAGAAATGCAAATTAAAACCACACTGAGATTCCATGTCATCCTGAAAGAAACAAAACAACCAACAGCAAAGGCTGGAGAGGCTTTGGGGAATAAGGAATTCTTTTTCGCTGTTGGTGGGACTGTAGACCGTTGCAAGCACTGTGGAGGGAAGTCGGGAGGTTCCTCAAAAAGTGGGGATTGGAAGTCTCACTTGACCCATCTATTCCACTTCTGAGCATATTCTCAGAAGAATTGAAAACATCATATCACATTGATATACACAAACCTATGTTTATAGTTGCACAATTTGTGATGGCCAAATCCTGGCAAAAGATTAAATGCCAATCAACTGAGTAATGAGTAAAAACGATGTGGTATTTTTATACAATGGGGTACTACTCAGCTATAAAGAATGATAACATTGAAATTTTTATAATTAAATGGATGCAACTTGATACCATACTCATAAGTGAAATAAATCAAAGTCATACACATAAATACCATATTGTCTCCCTAGTATAAGAGATGGTAAGAATTTATAAGATACAAAAATCATCAATAAATACAGGAAAAAGGTAAATGTTTACTCAAAAGTGAAACAATAACATCTCAGGCAAAAAGAGGAAAAAGAAAAAGAAAGGGAAAAGAAAAAAAATAAATTTGTATAAACTCACTTTGGATATTTAAGATGATTGTGCTACAAATTTTATTAGTTCATAGAATAAAACAATTAAGATTAACAGGAGTGGAACAATTTGCATGTGTCTTGTGATCTGAGAAACTCTTGAACATTACTATGTAAAATAAAACCTTAGTTACATTCCTACCTTGTTTTAAAGGACTATGTCATCATTCACTTGGACTCTTTGCTCCTGTAATTTATTTGTTTTCTTGTTTCTTGTATTTCTAGTAATCTGTTTTGTTTTCTTTTGGTTTGTTTTTCCCCCTCTAATACATAAAGAATGTACAGTGCTATACATAGCACTTGTCCTAAAAAGTTTACAAAAGTTGATTTTATTATGTGTCATGAAATGAACACCAACTTTTAAGAAAAATAGACATTATGTTATCCATTGGATATTCCGTATCTTCATGCTGTGAAATCCTGTAATTCTTTTATACTTTGTTCATTGTGATTTTAGTCTGTTTGATATTGTTTAACTTCGACATACATGAAGACACAGATAGCTATTTTGAAGAGACTAAGACACATTATGGAAGCCATGTTTTATTTTCATATTGTCTGGTCTTGAAGGTTTGTAATGCCTTTATTACTCTGTTCTGATCAGTTTTACACTTTTTGTTTTGAATGAATTCATTGTGTGTGAAGATACAGACAACTACTTAGAAGAAAACAGAAGAAAATATAGTAGCCACTGTAGGTGTCCTGTTGTCTTGCTTTGAAGTCTGTGTCATATTGTTTTCTTCTGATTTTCTCTGTTTTATTTTGTTATGTTTAGTTTTACACTCTGCCAAATAAAAACAAAATAAAAATCTGGAAAAATCACATGAATGAGTGTGAAGATAAACTTTCAGACCTAGAATACAAGATTGTAGCTAGTGAATAAGAAATGTATGATCTTTTAAAAGTAGTAAGGAACTAGGAAAGAGTAATTCAATATTTTCAAAATGATTCAAATAAAAATAATATAAAATTGATAGATATAAGTGAAAATAAAGGTGACTACAAAAATGATATCAAAAAATATTCACAGAAATAAAAGCAGGACCGAGGAGCAAAGATGGAAGATAGATAACAACTGGCTACAGAAGCTCCCTGAGGTAGTCAACTTAGAATTCAACATAATACAGAGTGGGGAGCCCCAAACAGAGGGATAAGAATTCTCTCTTACAAAGAAGAAATTAAGGCAACTTGTCGACCATCTGAGGTCCTGCCACGACTTGCTGAGGTACTGCTGTGACTGGATAGGGTCTCACCATGGCTTGCTGAGCTGACCAAGTTCCTGCCACTTTGACTCGCTGGAGGTGCAGTTACATTGAGTTTGGGGGTTGGCGAGCACAGCCGAGGGCCGGGTTGGTGGGGTGCCTGTGTGGACCTTTAGCGAGTGGTGGGAGTGGAGCCATTGCATAAATGGGGGGGGGCTCTGGTGGATGACATTCTAGGATTGGGCAGGACTGGCAAGTACAAGGGACAGCAGTGACTTCGGTCAATTCTTCCCTTCTCAAACAGGATTGGTAGAGTGAACTAGAACTGCATCACATGACCCAGCTGAGACCCAATAGGTTATCAGAGGTCAAATCCCTGCAGTGGTGGTACACACTAACCACACTGGCCCAGTGGAACCTCGGAGGTTTGGCTGGTCCGGAGGGGAGGTGCAAAGTAATACAGTAGTGCAGGTCATGGCAGCTTGACTGATCCAGAGGGAAGGGGCCAGCGTAGGCTGTCTTTGTCTGCAACTAACTAGCACACTGCAGTGTGAGGGGTCATCTGGCCAGTGTGGTTCAGAAGAATTGTAACCAACAAAGAAAGAAACTGGGGCCTCCTGAAAGAAGCAAAAAAGATGGGAAGAGGAAACAACAACAAAAAGTCCCCAGGCCCCAACCCTGAGAACATTGACCCAGGACAAGTAAATACAAAGGAGAATGAGAATAGCAAACATGCAATATTAGACACAGCACCAGTGGACATAAAGAGATATATTCAGGATCTCATAGATTAGTTCAAAAGTGAAATATTTAGCCAAATAAAGCAAGATATAAGAAGATTAATAAAAGAGATACTAAGAACCCCTCAAGCAGACACAGACAGCAGAAAGAAACTAAGGATAGAGTATCCAAACTGGAGAACAATTTTGCAATGTGAGATTATGAAAGGGAAAACTTTCTAAAAATAATGAGGAAGCAAGCAGTAACAATACAAAGGCTAGAAGATGACAAAATGATCTATAGCTTGATAATAAAAAATGTGAATGAAGAAGCTGGGTTACAAAGGAATTGCAAAGTTTATTCACAGAAATAATAAAGGAAAACTTCCCAAACATAGGAAAAGGAAATGATATTCTGATTTATGAGGCAAACAGAAATCCAGCCACCTACAACGAAAACAGAGCTACATCCAGCAATATAATAATCAACATCCCAGAAATTTAATATAAGATCAGAACATTAAAAGCTGTTAGAGACAAGAAACAGATAACCTACAGAGGAATACCATCAGAATAATGGCAAACTTCTCGATATAAACCATCCAATCAAGAAGAGCCTGGAGTGAAATATTCCAAGCCCTGAATGAAAATAACCTCCAGCCCAGACTGATATACCCTACTAAACTGTCTCTAGAAATTAATGGAGAAACAAGATGCTTCAAAGACAAAGAAGAACTTGGGAAATTTGCAATCACCAATTCAACTCTACAGAGAGTACTCCAGGACATTCTAGAGAGAGAGAAAGTACTAGGATTCCAAAAACAGTGGCAGAGAGGCCTCTATGAATGGAGCAGAAAACAGAATGAAGAAGAGATGCAGACAACTGATGGCAAAAAAGAGCATAACAGACATGAGGCAAAGAATATTTTATTCAAAACTGATATGATTGACAGTATCAAGTCTGAGAGTATAGGCAACTACACTGAAGATGACAAGACTCTATGATACACATTCTGGTTTGATAACTGCTGGTTTCTGAAGTTCTACACTATATACAAAGTTGTGTTTTTATTAATACTGTTATGTACTGACATATTCAATTATACTATGTCTGATGATATAGCCAATTCTATTGGAGATAACAAGAGACAACACAGGAACCATGGTAGAATGATTTGTACAATGGTCTTATATGTTTATTTCATTTCATGTTTTTATAGTAATATGTTTTCTTTTGTCTTACTTTGTTTTGTTTCTCTCTCTAATATAGAAAATATAGAAATACATGTTAGGACTCATGCATGTGTAGAATCTATAAACACTTTATGAGAACTGATCATATGATGCATGATGAAATGAACAGATACTTTAAAGAAAAAGAGACACTAAAATACCCAGTGGTGATTCTGGAGTATCATAATGGGAAACTCAGCAATAGTATTATTCTTTGTTCAGAGTGATATTAGCTTTCTGGGGTTTATTCAATCTCAACATAATTGAAGATATGGATAACTGCATGTATGTTTAAGTGTATAGGATGATAAGCATATTTTTAAGTTTTCATAGGATCATTGAACAGAACTGGTTGTAATCTCACTGTTTGAAACCCCACTTTATAAGCTCCACTTTAGTATCTGAATAGCTATTTATAAGAAGACAATCTGTAATCATCAACTAGTGATTTCTTACTGTTTATTTTTTCTTTGAAATTATGTGTTATTTCTACCATTTTTCTGTCTTTTTTACTCTCTCTTTAAATTAAATTTAAAAAACCAAAAGACACTAAAGTACCCAGTGCTGATCATGGAGTGTCATGAAGTGAAATCCAGCAATATTATTATTCTTTGTTCAGAATGATTTTAACCTGCTTTAGTTTGTTTAATCTAACCATAAATGAAGATCTTAATAACTACATGTTGATTAAGTGTATAGGATTGACAACCATGTTACTAAGTTTTGTTGGACAATTGAACAGAATTGTTTGCAGTCTCGCTGTTTGAATTCTCACTTTACAAGTTCCATTTTTCTTTCTTGAACAACTATTTGTAAAACTACAATATGTAAACATCAACTGGTGATTTCCTACTGTTTATTTTTCTCTGAATGTATCTATTATTTCTACAAATTTTCTGTTTTGTTTAATCTTCCTTTAAATAAAATTTAAAAAAAAGAAATAACAGCAGAAAATCTCCCAAACTTGGGAAAGGAATTTGATTTCCCAAACTTGAGAAAGGAATCTGATATACAGGTAAGTTGAGCATGAAAACGCCAAATTGGCATAGCCAAAGTAAATCTATACCCAGACATATAATGATCAACATCCTAGAAATTCAACATAAAAGCAGAGAAAAGATATTAAACATAAAAACAGATAAAAGATATTAAAAGATAATATAAAAGCAGATAAAAGATATTAAAAGATATCAGAGAAAAGAAATATTTTAGCTATAAAGGAAAGCCCCCTAGAATCACAGCAGACATCATAACACCAACAATGAAGTCAAGAAGAGAATGCAGTGTAGTATTTCAAATATGAAAAAAAAATGACTTTCAACCCAGTTTGATGTACCCTACAAAACTGTCCTTTATAATTGATGGAGAAATAAGATACTTCTGTTACAAAGAACAGCTGAAGAATTTCAAGACCACCAAACTAACCCTGCAGATTATTGAAAGATATTCTAGCTAGACAAAAAACAACTACAACTCAAAGAACAACAGCAGAAAATAGCCACAAAGAAGCACAGACAATTAAAGAAAGAGGAAAAGTGAAGAATCAACAGCAGAAAAGTAACATGAGAAAAAGAAGCACTATATATCAGTTATAACCTCATGTTTATGGCCTCAATTCACCCATTAAAGAAACAGAGTGGCAGAATGGATCAAGCAACAACATCCAACCTTATGTTGCATACAAGATACCCATCTAACCCAAAAGGAAATTCACAGACTTGGAGTCAATGAATGTGAAAACAATATCTTATGCAATAGAAATACCTCACACTCCCCCTAAAATGTAAAATCATGGGTAGCTGTAGTTTTTCCAGACAATGTAAACCTCAAACCAAGGATGATGCAAAGAGATAAAGAGGATCACTACATAATAACTAAGGGATAAATTCAAGTGAAAGTGATTACAATCCTAAACATACATGCACCAAATACAGTAGCACACAGCTAAGTAAAATAACCATGAACAGAAATGAAAAATCAAATAAGCCATAGCACAATTATAGGGGAAAGCTTTAACAAACTTTGACAAAAACAGATGGACTAAACAGAAAGCCAGCAAAGAAATAACAGAATTGAATCAAACATTTGAACAAATGGACTTAGTAGATATTCACAGAGTGTTCCATCTAGCAACATCAGAATATATATTCTTCTGAAGTGCACATGGGGCATTCTCTAAAATAGACCATATACAAGCCCATAGAGCGCACTTAAGTAAATGCAAAAGAACTAAAATTATTCCATACCTATGACATGATGACTATGCTTTAAATATGGAAGTTAATGACAAAAGAAACAGCAAAAAAATCCATGAACACAGGAAAATTAAATAATACACTCCAGTACCATCAATAGATCATAGAAGAGTTAAAAAAATTAAACAGCATCTACCGGTAAATGAAAACACAGTGCCAGAAATTTAGCTCAGTGCCTAAGTGCCTGCCTGCCAAGCCAAGCATGAGTTTGATCCCCAGTACAAAAAAAAAAAAAAAAAAAAAAGGAAAGAAAGAAACAAAATACAAATACATCTTACTGGAACCTGTGGGATGCAAAGACAGGAGTCTTCAGAGGGAAGTTTATTGAAGTGAACTCACACCTTAGGAGAAGTGAATGAACCAACATCAAAAACCTGATGCTAAACCTCAAACATCTAGAAAAAGAAGAACAAGACAAGTCCAAACCCAAAAGAAAGTAGGAAATTATAAAGGTGAGTGTATATCAATGCAACAGAGACTAAGAAAACAATAAAAAGAATTTAAAACTCAAAGAGTGTTTATGTGAAAGAATAAATAAAATTGATAAGCCCCTCATCAAACTTATTAAAAAAGGAAAGAAAAAACACAAATTCTGTCAATAAGGAATGAAAAGGATGAAATCACTACAGATCTTGTGGAAACACAGAAAATAATCAATATTTGCTTTAAATATCCTTACTCTCCTAGGTTTGATAACACATAAGAAATGGACAGATTAATAAACATATATGAATTACAACAGCTGAATCAAGAAGATGTAAAACTGGTGAATAACACAATTTTAGTTAACAAAATTGTTACATAATTTGAACCTTACCAAAAAAGAAAAGCTCAGGTCCTGATGGAAACACAGGTGAATTCTACAAGAAATTCAAGGAAGACAAAACCAATACTCCTCAAACTCTTTAATGAAGTTGAAAGAGAAGTTATTCTCTCTAACTCATTCCTAAAGCAAGTAACACCCTAATAATAAACCAGAGAACGATGCAAGTAAAAAAGGGAACTACAGGCCAATCTACCTAATGAACATAGATGCAAAAATCCTCAATAAAATACTGACAGACGATGCAGTGAGTCATCAAGAAGATCATACACCACAAAAAGTGGGATTCATCCTAAGAATGCAGGGATAGTTCAACATACACAAAGCAATAATCATAATACATCATACCAATAGAGACAAAGATAGTCACATGATCATTTCAACAGATGGAGAAAAATATTTTGATAAAGTCCAACATTCATTTATGATAAAAACCCTATGGAAAATTGGTATAGATGGTCTTACCTCAATCTGATAAAAACCATCTATGACAAACCAACAGCCAGCATCATATTAAATATTCAAAAACTGAAAGCTTTCACTATAAAATTAGGAACAAGTCAAAGATGTCCACTATCAGCATTCCTATTGAATGTAGTGATGGAAATATTAGCCAAGACAATTAGATAAGAGAGAAATAAAAAGAACAAAGATAGGAAAGGAAGAACTTAAAATATCATTATTTGCAGATGACATGATACTCTATATAGAAGAGCCCCAATACTCCACTGAAAAACATCTAGATGTAATAATGAAATTTAGTAATGTAGCTAAATAAAATTCAACACTCAAAACTCAATAGCATTCCTGTACACAAACAAGTTCATTGAGAGGAAAGTAAGAGAAAACACACTCTTCACAGTAACATCCCCCCGCAAAAGAATACTTAAGAATCAATGCAACAATAGAAGTAAAATATCTATTTAATGACAATTACAGGAGGCTGGGGATTTAGCTCAGCGGCATAAGCACCTGCCTTGCAAGCAGTCAGTCATGAGTTTGATCCCTGGTACCGATAAAAATGAAAAATACAGAAAAAATTACAGTACACTGAAAAAGATATTGAGCAGAATCTCAGAAAATGGAAAGATATTCCTTGTTCAAGGTTAGGAAGAACAAACAGAAAATGATCGTTCTCCCAAAATTTTTATACAGATTTAATTCAAGTTAAATTACCATTAACATACTGAACAGATCTAGAAAAATCATTCCTAAAATTCATCTAGAACCAGAAAAGGCCTAGAATACCAAAGGCAATTCTCAGCAACAAAGGCATCACAATTCCTGACTTAAAGTTATTACAAATCTACCTTGAAAAATGAGCATGTTAATGGAGTAAATATAAAACAGAAAATGAGTGAATAGATTTAAAGGTACAACCAAATCTACAAACACACTCAGCCACCTTATCTTTGACAAAGAGCCCAAACACGTTCACTTGAAGAATGAAAGTCTCTTTAATAAGTTGTGCTGGAAAAACTGGCTCTCCATATGTTGAATACTAAAACTAGACCCATGCGTATCACCAAGCACTAAACCAAAGTAAAGATGAATCAAAGTTTTAAATATTAAAACAGAAACACTAGTTCCACTGGAAGAAAATATAGGTAGAAATCTTGAAAACATAAATGTCAGAAGAGTATTCATGAACAAAAATCAGTCTACACTGGAAACACTTTCAAGAATCAACAGCATCTAGGATCCCCTCTTATTAAATATTTTTGCATGTCAAAAGAAAATATAACAGAGTGAAAAGAAAACTCCAAAATTGGGGAAAAATCTTAATCAATTGTCCAACAAACACTTCCATCTGGAAAAATATAAAGAACTAAAAAAAAAAAATCAAGCCTTCAAACTTCAAAGACCCAATCCAAAAATGGGCATCTGAGATGAATGTACACTCCCACATGAAGAAATACAAATGGTAAATAAATATATGTAAAAATGTTCTGCATCATTGGTCACTAGAGAAATGTAAAATAAAACCACACTGAGATTCCGTCTCACTCCAGAAAGAATAGCGATGATTAAGAAAACCACAAATAACAAATGCTAGAGAGGCTCTGGGGAACAAGGAAGACTTCTGCACTCTTAATTGCAGTGTAGACTCATAGAGCCACTGTGGAAATCAGTGTGGATGTTCCTCAAAATACTGGGATTGGATGGTCTGTTTGACCTAGCTATTACATTTCTGGACATATTCCCAGAAGAACTGAAAATATCATACCACAGTGATATATGTGCACACATGTTTATAGTAGCACAATTTGTAATAGCTAAATCTTGGAACCAAGTCAAATTCCCACCAACTGAGGAATGGATACAACAGATGTTGTATTTTTATACAATGGAATTCTACACAGCTATAAAGAAAGACCACATGAAGGCTTTTATAAGTAAATGTATGCAACTTGAAACCATAGCCATAAGTAAAATGAATCAATCTCACATGTGTAAATATTATATTGTCTGCCTAGTATAAGAATCTGAAAGAGTAAACAAGATACAAAATCTTCAATAAACATTGTGAAAGGGTAAGAAACTACATAAATAGAAAAAAAAATCTCAGACTGGGGAAAACAAAAAAGAAGAAAGAAAAGTGAAATAAGATAAATTCTTATATATAAACTTAATATTACTAAGATGAATATATTACTAATTCTATTAGTTCTTGGAAGAAAATAGATAACAACCACAAGATTAGCTCAATTTTTTATGACTGTATCTGGTAATTCAAATAAAAATTTTTAAGATAACTTATGCAAAACAACAAAAGTTGTTATGTTCCTACCGCCTTGTTTTGAAATCCTACCTTGTTATTGTTTTGGGTTCTTATATACACTTATGTATTTATTTTTTTTCCTCTAATTCAGAAAAAAATAGATGTACATTTATATGCTTATATATGCCTAGAACTTCACCTAAAGTGTTTACAATGATTTTAGTATGTGTGGTAATATGAACACCTACATTGAGGAAAATGAGACACCAAGGTAGCATTTGATGATTGCCTATCATTTTGATTCATAAGCCAATCAAGCTGTTATTCTTGATTTTGATTGGATTTATTCTGTTTCCAATTATTTGATTTGAATATATGCAGGTATGGACAGTTATTTTGAAGAAAACAAGAGACATTTTGGTATCCATTATTGATTTCCTGGTGTCTCATCTTGAAAGCCTTTAAGGCACTCATTCTTGTGTTTTGATTGCTTTTATACTATTTTGATGTGTATTAACTTATTGTGTGTGAAGGTATGGACAATTATTTTGAAGAAAACAGAGACATTATGGTAGCAACTCTTTATTTCCTGCTGTCTTTTTCTGAAATTCTATGTTATTTGCATTATTTTACTCCACTCTACTTTGTTCTGTTTTACTTTGCTTTGTATTGATTTATTCCCTTTAAATTAAAAAAGAAAACTGAAAGTATATGCAACAGATTGAATGAAGGAGAGGGTAGTATATCAGATCTTGAAGACAGAATTGCAGCTGGTGATCATAAAAGAAAGATGTATTAAAAGTAGCAAAAGGCAGTGAAAATTCAGTCCAATAGCTACAATGTGAAGCAAGGGAAAATAACATAAGTTGACTGAGGTCAATGAGAAAACTGGAGACTGTACAAATGCCATAAAAATAATAAAACAATAAATAGTGAAAAAGTAATGTTAGAAAACTTCCCAAACATGGACTAAGAAATTGATTAGCAAATAACTGAAAGATATAGAACTCCAAACAACATGAATAAAATAAAAATACATGAAGTCATATAATAAACAATGTTCCAGAAATTCTGCACAAGAACAAAATTTTAAAAGGCACTAGAGAAAAGTAACAATTATTCTATAAAAGAAACACGTCAGAATTGCAGATGACTTCTCAGCACTAACCCTCAAATCAAGAAGAGTTTGCAGCAAAGTATTTCAAGCTGTAAAAGACAACAAACTCCAAAGCAGACTGATGTATCCACCAAAACTATCTTTCAAACTGATGGAGAAATAAGACACTTCCATGACAAAGACACTCAAGGTACTTCATGACAACCAAATCAACTTCTTCAGAATGCTCTGAAGCATACATTAGGAAGAGAAAATGAATAACGCAACCACAAGAGTACCAATATGAAAAAGTTTCCATGCAGAGCAAGCAGTAAAACATGGGAAAGACAGGGCACCAACAGCAGAAAAATAATATGGAGAAAGAAGCCAATACATATCGGTATTAACATCAACATAAATTAACTCATCTTACAAATTAAAATACAGATGACAGAATGGATCAAGAAGCAAAATTCAATAATCTGTTCCATTTAAGAAACACATTTAGCTAAAAAAATAAACAAATACACTGAAAAGTCAAAGGACAAAAAGTAATACTCCTTGAGACAAGATTCCAAAATAATGGCAGGAATCTATACTATTTGGAGACAAAATAAACTTCAAACTAGAATTGATCAAAACAGAAAAAGAGAAAAAGTACATACTTGTCAAGGCAAAACTTCAAGAAGAAGAAAACAATAATAAATGTATGTGAACCAAATTCTCTGGAAGCTAACTACATAAATATTAATGTACATGAAAAATCAAATAATCATTAGCAGAATTCTATTAGGCGGCCTTATTAACCCTCTCACATAAGTAGATAAACCAGATGAAAAATCAACAAAACTAGTATCAAAATTAGAACACACCTGTGATAAAAACAGACTTAGTAGATGTCTACTGGGTGTACTTATGACTTCAGAATATACACTCAGCTGCATATGGGACATTCTCCAAAATGACTGTATATTGCTTCATGGAACATGCTTACATAAATGCAAATGAATTGAAATTACCTTATGCATACTATCTGGCCACAGTGCAACAAAATTGGAAATCAATGGTAATAAACCCCTAAAAAACTAAAACATATTGAAATTAAACAACACACTCCTAAACAATCAGTGGGCCACAGAGGAAATTTTAAAAAAAGTAAAGGCAATATACTTTTAAATGAAAATGCTGACACAACATACTGGAATTTAAGGGACACAATGAAAGATGTTATATGAGGGAAATGCATAGTGGTAAATTCTCACATCAGAAAATCAGAATGATCTCAAGTAAACTGTTGAACCTCAAACTCCCAGAAAAGGAAGAACAAATCAAACACAAAGCTCATATGTGAGAGTAAATTATAAAGATTGGAGCAGAAATTATTGCAGTGGAGATAAAGAAAATAATACAAAGAATCAATGAATTAAAGAGTTAGTTCTTTGAAAGATTAAGTGAAATTGATAAAACTCTAGCCAAACTTGTCAAAATCAGTGGATAAAAGACTCTAATTTAATCAATTTAGAATGAAAAATGTGAAATCTCAATGGATCCTGTGGAAATTCAGAAGACCGTCAATACCTATTTCAAGAACATGTATTCTAATACGATAGAAAACACAGAAGATATAAGCAGATTCCTACACACATACACATTATTAAAACTGAATCAAGATATAAAATTCTGAATAATCAGATATCACTCAATGAAACTGAAAATGTAATTAAAAGCTTATCAATGAAGAAAATTCCAGGCCCAGATTGTTTCAACTGTTGACTACTATAAGAAATTTTGAAAAGATCTAATGCTACTAATGCTGAAAAACTTTAATGAAATTGAAAGGGAAATAATACTGTAAAATATTCCTAGAAGCACGTTTTATTCTTATACCTAAAACAAACAAGGACCTAACCACAAAAGAAAACTACTGGCTGATCTCTCTAATGAACTTGGAACCAAAAAACCTTAATAAGATTTTGACAAACAGAATACAGCAAGTCATCAAGATGATTATGCACCATGATCAAGTAGAATTTATCCTATTCTGGCACATTTGAAGGATCATCTGCAGAGTTTGAGAATAAGATAAATAAATTTTATTAGCTAGCAAATGGCACCTGACACAATTCAAAATCTGAATCCTTGGAACTGGATGGTTTCAAATTATACATTGACCAATTTCCAGGTTTAACAATAACCTGATCATATTCTTATTTGACCTGAACTTTTAGCAATGTGGGTAGGGACTAGGTGTTGCCTTTGTCAAGAAAGAGAGTATCTGGAATGAGGTTCTTAGGGCAAAGTATCCTGAGGGTTCCTTTTCTCGCTAAGGAGAATTTGGGTGAGGTAGACACAAAACGTTCTCAGAAGCTAAAATGACATTTTAATTAAAATGGGGTTGCTACTGTTTGCTACAATCTGCCCTGAAGGACATTTCTGACCAACAAAAGTCTTTTAAATCACATTTTCTTAATTTAAAGTACAATACTTGGGATATTTGGCCACAACCAGAAATTGCATCTGGCCAAGCCCTGCATGTATCCTGTCTAGGATCCATCTAAGTAGGCAGCATCCAATTGTTAAGGCCAACAATACTATAATTAGGCAGCCTTCCAGTTTCATCGGTAGGGAGGTCAACCAACCATCCGAATCCTGACAATTCTTTGCATGTTTATCTAGGTACTCCTAAACCTTGCTCAGAGGCTCCCTGATAACCCCCAGGATATTGGCATACAAACAACGTTCCTCTCTGTGAATGATGTACAAGCTACCTTGTTCCATGAGGAAGATTTTTAAACCTCTCCAAGATTTTTTTAAACCAGGGATTGAACTCATGACCTCATTTATACATGGGCCCATGCACATCAAGAGTTGCAAGCATATTGGGAGTCAGTGTAGAATTTGATTTACTTGTTCTTTCCTGATTCTAGACTCTTGGTCTAGATTCTATTACCTTGGTAGTTTGAGCTGAAGTTCCAGAAGGAAACATCTCTGACCAAACAGTTTGATCTATCATGAAAACAGCAACCATCACCATCCAGTTCTCCTCTATTACTATGCTGCTAACATCTGGGAACATTATCAAATCAGGGTCCAGGAGGGGTGAATGCTGGAAGTCTTCTTGCGCTCAATATACCATCTCAATTGATTCTATGCAGTCATGTTTGGATAGTTTCATGGAGGTAGGGAAAAATGAAGCTGGGATGAGAGCCTGGATGGTTTTTATGGTCAGCTTGAGATTTTTCAATGGAATACCCTGATTTGGGGCCAGTCAGTTTCTGACAGCCACTTGCCACTGGGTCTCCTTAACAAAATTTCAACTGTGTGGGGAGCAAAAACCTCTACAGTTTGTCCTAAGTTTAACTTATCAGATTTATTTAACAAGATGGCAGTGACAACCATTACCCATAGGCAAGGGGGCCACCCTACTGCCAGATAGTCCAGTTTCTTAGACAAAAATGCACCACCAGATGGTGCCAAAGTGCTAGTCTGTGTTGTAATGCACCAGGCAATATCACCCTTCTCATGCACAAACAGTATGAAGGGCTTGATGATATCAGGGAGGCCAGAGGTAGGGCATATAATAATTCCTTCTTGAGGTCATCAAAGGATAGTTGGCATTCAGAGCTCCAGTTTAAAGTAAGACCATTCCATCTTTGTGTACAGGAGAATCAAAATAGTAAAAATAGCCATTCTTGCAAAATTGTTATATATCTTTAATGCAATTCCAATCAAAATACCATTAGCATACCACTTATAATTAGAGATAATATTCTTAAAATTCATTTGAAAGCAGAAGAAACAGAAATAAATAAAGCATAACTGAGCAACACAGAGAAGTCAGGAGAATCATAATCACTAACTTGAAATTATACTACAGTGCTACTGTTATAACATCAGGATGTTATGGGCAAACATGAAGACCTCAGGTTTAGTGGAAACGAATATGAGGCAGACATAACCCAAACCAAACTCAGCCACCTTTTCTTAGACAAAGTGGCCAAAAATGTACATTGGATAAAAAAGTCTCTTTAATAAATGGTGCTGGAAAAACTTGTTTTCCACAAGGTGAAGATTAAAACTAGAATTCTGTCTATCACTATACACAAAATTAAAGTGAAAATGATCAAATATCTAAACAGTAAAACAGAAGCACTGAATAGACTGAATGAGAAACTTGGTAGAAATCTTAAAAATAAAATTGGAGCCAGGAACTTTATGAACAAAATCCACATGGCTTGGGAAGCAATACAAAGAATAACCAAAAGCAATCTCACTTTATTTAAAAGCTTTTGTACAGCAAAAATAAATTAAAATCAGAGTAAAAAGATAACACACAGAGAGGGAAAATTATATAGTCAGCTGTCCCACACACAGAGGACTTATATCTAAAACATATAAAGAATTGAGAAATGTCATACCTATAAATTCAAAGATTCAATCCACTAATCGACATCAGAAATAAATATGCACTTCTCAGATGAAGAAATATAAATAGTAAAAAAGTAAAGAAAAAATATTCGAATCACGAACCTAGCCAGACTCAAAGCCCTGGCACTACACACCAGTTGTTTACTTCATTTAGCCGCATGCATCATGGAGTTTCTGAAGACATTATGCGATAAGCAAGGCCCTGGTTCCACATTTCCATGGTGCGTCTCACCTAACCATGTGGATCCCAGAGGTTCAGAATTCCATCCAACCAGGCAAAAGGCCCTGGTACCATACTCCAGGGGTGTGTCCTTGCTGGCTGAATGGAGGTTCCAAGATTTGCCCAGCCCAGTGTTCCAGTATAATCCATCTAGTGAAAACCCCAAGAGCCACCCAGGTTCCAGAGGTACCAAGACCTGCCCAGCCCAGAGTTCATGAGCTGTCCATCACGGAGGAACATGCCTAATTGACAAGGCCTGGACATTTCCAGATCTGCACATCACAGCACAAGGTCCTGGAGTCATAATTCTTGGGTGCACTCCATCTGGCTCTGTGGGTATAAGAAAATCAAAGCTCTGTTTAGTCCAATGTCCCAGTGCAATTCACCAGAAGGGTGCCTGATCAGCCACAGAAGTTCCAGAGGAGAATGAGACTATTAATGAGTAAGACGCAGTATCAGTCCTCCAAATCACTGATAACAAACCCAGGAGATACCGAAAAGAAGCCATTGAAAATTATACAACTGAGCTTTCAGAAATGATAGCAAATGAGGTAAAGAAACAACTCCATATAGCTATAGAGGAAAACAAATTAGAAATAGTATGTCAAATGAAAAATATATGGCAAAAATTATTTTTAAAATGTCAAATATATATAAAGAAAATGTAGATAAAAACAGGAGAACATAAAAAAGATGGAAATATTGACTCAAAAAATAGGACAGTATTAGAGTGTATGAAACAGATTAAAAGGGATATTCAGGAAATTAAAATATTCATTGAAAGCTGGCAAAACTGTTTCAGTGAAAGTGAAGCCAGTCTTTCAGACACTGAAGACAGGATGGAGGCCTATGTTCACTAAAGTAAAGTTCTCTTAAAACTAACAAGGAATTAGCAAACCACAATTGAACAGCTACAAGATGACATAAAGAGAAGCAATAAAAAATTTCTAGTGGTCAGTGAAATTGCAGGGGTCAACATAAATTGCATAAGAGGATTATTTACATAAAAAATACCAAGAAACATTCCAAATGTGGGAAAAGAATTGATATACAGATAAGTGAGACATATAGAACCCCAATTCATTATAACCAAAATAAATCTTCACTCAGATGTATAATAATCAGGATCACAGAAATTCAGCACATAACAGAATACTTAAAGCTGTCAGAGAAAAGAAATAGATCATATGTGAAGGAATACCAATCAGAATCATAATATATTCTTTCAAAGGAAGAATAAACAGTAAGAAATCACTAGTTGATATTTCCTGTAATGCATAAAGTATAGATGTACATGTAGAACTTTATACATGCCTAGAACTTCTAAACTGTTTATGGCAATCAATTGTATTTTGATGAAATGAAGAGCTACTTTGAAGAAAACCAGACATTATGATATCCATTGCTGATTTCTTATCATCTTGCTCTGAAATCCAGTAATGCTTTTATGCTTGTTTAGAGTGGTTTTAGTGTGTTTTGTATTATTTAATTTCAACATACATGAAAGTATGGCAGCTATTTTGAAGCAAACAAAAGAGATTATGGTAGCCATTGCTAGTTTTCTTATTGCCTGGTTTTCAAGGCCTGTATTGCCTTCATTACTCTGTATTGATCAGTTTTGTATTATTTTATTTTGTATGAATTCATTGTGTGTGAACATATAGACAACTATTCAGAAGAAAGCAAGAAACATTATGGCAGCTATTGTCAATCTCCTGTTGTCTTGCTTTGAAATGTGTGTTGCTTTCATTGTTTTCTTCTGATCTGGTTTGTTCTGTTTTTTTTTTTTTATTGTCTTTAAAATAAAAAACAAAAAAGAAATGAAAATAGTGAAATCACTAGAGATCCTGTGGAAATACAGAAGATCATCAATATCCACTTCAGAAACCTTTACTCTCATAGATTCAATAACACAGAAGAAATGGACAGATACATAGAAATATATAAATTACCAAACTCTGATCAAGAATATTTAAAACTGTTGAGTAATCCAACATCAGCTAATGAAGTTGAAAATGTAATTAGAAATTTACTGACAAAGAAAAGCCCTGGTCCTGCTGGATTCAATGCTAAATTCTAAAATATATTTAGGGAAGACAATGCCAACACTCATCAAACTCTTTAAGGAAATTGAAAGGGAGTCCTCACTCCCTAATTATTTCTTTATTCTTATTTAGAGAAAAAAAGAAAAGAAGGTAAATAATACAGAATTCAAGAAAAAATTAAAACTAAGGAATGGCTAATTGAAACATTATATATTGTTATCTTAGAAATAGTATTATTTGTTTTATCTTTCTTTGTTTTATTCCTCCCTCTAATATATAAAAGATAGAAATACATGTTAAGACTCATGCATGCATAGAACCAATAAACAGTTTATGAGAACTGATCTTATGATACATGATGAAATGAACAAATACTTTGAAGAAAAAGAGACACTACAGTACCCAGTGCTGATCCATGAGTATCATAATGTGAAATCCAGCAATACTATTATTCTTTGCTCAGAGTGATTTTTTGTTGAACAGAACTGGTTGCAGTCTCGCTGTTTGACACCCCATTTTATATGTTCCACTTTTGTATCTTTGAATAACTATTTGTAAGAGGACAATGTGTAAATATCAACTAGTGATTTCTTACTGTTTATTCTTCCTTTGAAAGAATATATTATTTCTACCATTTTCTGTTTTGTTTAGTCTTTCCTTAAATAAATTTTAAAAAAGAGCAAAGGGAGGGAAAGGTGGAAACTACTGTCAATCTCTTATTATCTTCTCTTGAACTCTTGCATTGTTTACATAATTTTATTAGGTTTGGCTTTGTTCTGTGCTTTGTTAGATTTTATGCTTTGATGGTAAGGGCAGCTATTTTGAATATAATGGGAAATATAATCATGATTTCCTATTATATTGTTTTGAAGTCTTATAATGCTTTCATTCATTGGTCCGATTTTATTTTGTTTTGTTTGATTTTATTATGTGAGATTTTATTATATGTATGCTATTATGAAGAAAACAAGACATTATGCTTATTTACTATCATCTTGTTTTGAAGTCCTACTTTGCTTTTGTTCTTCTGTTTTGATTGGTTCTATCCTGTTGTGTTTTATTTGATTTTGTTATGTGTGAAGTTATAGACAAATTTTTTGAGGAAAATAAGGTATTATAGCAGCCATTGTTCATTTCCTGTTATTTGGTTTTGAAGTCCTGTAATGCTGTCATTCTTTTGAATGTTTTTCACTATATTGTTATGTTTGATATTATTGTGTGTGAAGGTATGCTCAACTATTTCAAAAAAAAGAGACATGATGTTAGCTACTGTTGATGTCCAGTTGTTTTGTTGTGAAGTGCTGTGTTGCTTGCATTTTCCTGTTCTGATTTGTTTTGTTTCATTCTGTTTTCTTTTGTTCTCTTTAAAATAAAATAAAATCTAGAAATAATTGTTCATGTTACAAAATCAAAGCATAAAATGTGGATAGACACTCAGACAACAATGTAAACCACTCTGTTCAATGATTCAACAAAAATTCAGTAATATAGTCATCTATCTTACACACTTATACATACAGTTATATCCTTTAAAGCAGCTTTCTTCACTTTCAGTTTTACGATATCTATTACACTTTTTGGGTCTTAGTATTTTTTCAGCTTTTATTACCTTTTACACTAGAGAGACAATGTGATATATACTAATGTGAGTCTTGTTTATTTAGCTTATGTGGATTTTCTCAAGTTGCTTCTATTTACCTATAAAGGCCTCCAGAACATCCTTTTTATAGCTGAGTAATATTCCATTATATAAAAGAGCCACAGCTTTCATCCACTTGGTGGTTGGTGGACATTTTGGTTGTTTCCAAGATTTAGCTATTACAAATTGTGCTGCTATAAACATGGGTGCACATATATCACTGAGATGTGACATTTTCAAATATTTTGGAAAATAACCAGGAGGGGAATACCTAGATTTTTTGGAGTTGCTAATTCTAATTTGTTGAAGAATCTCCATACTGATTTCCACAGTGAATGCACCAGTCTACACTCTCACCAACAGTTGAGAAGTGTTCCTTTTTCCCTGCAGCAGTGCCAACATTTATTATCAGTTTCTTTTTTATGTTAGCCATTCTTTCAGGGGTGAGATGATATCTCAGTGTTGTTTTGATTTGCATTTCTCAAATGACCAGTGATGGTGAGTATTTCTTCATGTATTTATTTGCCATTTGTATATCTCCATCTGAGAAATGTTTGCTCATCTCCAAAGCCCACTTTTGGAGAGGATCTTGGAATTTGGGGGGATTGATTTTTATCAGTTCTTTTTATGTTCTAAATATAAGTCCTTTGAGTAATTGTTGACTAAAATTATTACCCATTCTGTGAGTTTGCTTTTCGTTTTTTGGTGATATCTATTGATGTGTAAAAACTTTCTGGTAATATGAAATCTAATTTGCTGATTGTTTGAAATATTTCCTGTGCAGTTTGAGTTTTGTTCATGAATTCTCTGCCTACCCCTATGCCTCCAAGATTTTGACCTACCTTGTTATCCACTAGATGTAGTGTTTCTGTTTTAATATTTAAGTCCCTTATCCATTTTGACTCTACATCATTTGACTCTGCATGGGTCTATTTTCAGTCTTAGGCATGTGCATAGCCATTTTTTTTCAACAGCATTTATTAAAGAGGCAATCTTTTCCCTAGTGAACATGTTTAGCCCCTTGGTCAAAAATAAAATGGCTGAATGTCTATGTAGTTGTGTTTACATCTTTTAACCTGTTCCATTGATCCTCAGGTCTATTTCTTTGCCAATACCATGCTGATTTTATTACTGTGTCTTTGTAGTATAATTTCAAGTCAGGAATTGAGATGCCTCCTGTCTTGCCTTTGTTGCCCAAAATCGTGTTTTGTATTCTAGGTTTCCAGATGAATTTTAGGAATATTTTCTCTACATCTGTAAGGTATGGTAATGGTATTTTGATTGCATTAAATCTGTATAACAGTTTTTGGTGTATGGCCATTTTCACAATGTTGGTTTTTCCTAACCAAGATCAAGGAATATCCTTCCATTTTGTAATGTTCCCTTCAATCTCCTTTTTAAGAGTAGTATAATTTTCAGCATATATGTCTTTTACATTCTTGGTTAGGTTAATTGTTAAGTATTTCATTTTATTGATGCTATGTGAAAGGCAATATTTTCATAATTTCTCTCTCAGGGAGTTTTTAAAGTTTTTTTTTTACAGGAATGCTATTGATTTGTGAGTATTGACTTTGTATCTAGCTATGGTGCTGAGTTTTTTATTACCTCTAGGAGTCTTTTAATGGAGTTTTTTGGGTCTTCTACATAAAGTATCATGTCATTTGCAAATAGTGATAATTTAATTTCTTCCTTTCCTATCTTTATTCTTTTTATTTGTCTTTTTTGTCTGATTGCCCTGGCTAATGTTTCCAGAACTATATTAAATAGGAGTGGCGATAGTGGACATCATTGTCTTAATCCTGATTTTGGAGTGAAGGCTTTCAGTTTTTGTCCATTTAGTACAATATTGGCTGTTGATTTATCATAGATGACCTTAATCAGATTGAGGTAGACACTATCTATTCTGAGATTCTGAAGGGTTTTTATCATGAACATGTGTTGCACTTTATCAATAGCTTTTTCTGCATCTATTGAAATGACCATGTGATTTCTGTTTTTGGCTCTATTGATGTATTTTACATTTATTTGTATATGTTAAACAATCCTTGTATTCCTTTAATAAACCCCACTTGTTTGTGATGTATAATCTTCTTGCTGCATTATATTTGCCAGTATTTTATTGAGAATCTTTGCATCAAAGTTCATTAGTGAGATTGATCTATAGCTCTCCTTTTTCGGTGGGTCTTTCTCTGGTTCTTGTGTCAGCATGATATTTGCCTCCAGGAATGAGTTAGGGAGGTATGCTTCCCTTTCAATTTCATTGAAGATTTTAGTGAGCATTGGCATCAAATCATCTCTAAATTTCTTATGGAATCCAGTCATGTATCCATCAGGGCCTGAGCTTTTCTTTGTTGGTTAAGTTTTTATTCACATTTTCAATTTCAATAGCTGATATTGGGTTATTCAAAATTGTTATATCTTCTTATTGAGCTTTGATAAGTCACATATTTCTAGAAATCTGTCCATTTCCTCTGTTTTGCACCATATTTGAGTAAAGATTTTGAAAGTAAGTTTTCATGATCTTTTGAATTTCAATGGGATTTGTTGTGATTCCTCTCTTTTCAGACCTTATTCCACGTATTACAGTTTTTTCTTTCTTTTTCTTCATAAGGTTGTCTAGAGGTTTATCAGTTTTTTTATTCTCTCCAAAAGCCAGCTTTTTGATTTGTTAATTCATTGTGTTGTTTTACTTTTTAGTTTCAATTGCAATTAATTTCTGCTCTGATCTTTAAATTTTTCTCTTTAATGAGCTTTGTGTTTGACTAGCTCTTTCTTTTCTATAAGCTTGATTTGTAGCATTAGGGTTTTTTTATCTGTGCTCATTCCATTTTCTTGATGTGACAATTTATTACTATATATTTGCCTCTTAAGCCTGCTTTCATTGCATCGCACAGGTTATGGTATGTTGTATCTGTATTGTTATGGATTAAAAACTCGTGGTCAACAATGCCAGCTGGATTGCACCAGCATGGTGCTGAGCCTAGATGTCCCACCTGAGCAAAGTTGCCAGTATAAATAGAGAAGTGAAGAAGGAGAAGCTAAGCCATTGGTTCTCCTGGAGAAGCTCTGGTCCTCACATCAAGCACTGCTTCTTGGCTCTGGAAGGAAAGACATGTGCCACTTGACCTTCAGGATGAACTCATCATGCTGGCTTCCTGGCATGTTGTCAACTGTGCTTATCATTGGAGGAGCTCAGGGCCTCCATGTTGCTGAGGATGGCTGTAGTGCTTTTCAGGACATCCCTGGGCTTTGTTATGAGTGTGGCTTCTTGGCTCCAATGTAGAACACTCATCCTACCAAACAGCTCCTTAACCCTACTGGCATGGAATTTCTGGCTTCCACAGCTGACCTTTGGGCCTTCTCGGTACAGATCCATAAAAGAGACTGGTGTGATTCCTTTTCGTGGGCTCTGGACCTCCAGTTGGGCTCATAGGAGGCATTTTCATGAGTTCTGGTTTTCATCTGGACTCATGTGGGACATAGCTCTGGGATTTAGAGCCTTGACTAAATATTCTATGCCTTTGGTGTTGTGGATATATTTCCTGCATTTTCTTATGTTAATTCCAGGCGACCATTATAAAAATAATATAAACTCCGTGCCCTGTTTCCAATTATTCTCTGCATAACACCTAACTACAACATGCATTTTCATTGAATTGTAGGTATTGTGTTTTATTTCTTCTTTAGTTCCCCTGTAACAAACTGGTTATTCAGGAGGTTGTTATTTAATTTGCATGTATTTATGCAGATTTTGTGGCACTTTAACCATTAGTTTCCAATTTCAGTGTGCTATGGTCAGATATTATGTATGGGATAATTCCAATCTCTGCATTTGCTTAAGAAAGTTTTATGCATTAATAGATGGTCTATTTTGGAGAATGTCCCATGTGCAGCTGAGAAGAACATATACTCTGATTTGGTTGGGTGGAACACTCTGTAAATATCCACTAAGTCTATTTGCTCACAGGTACAAATCAGTTCTGTTATTTCTTTGCTGACTTTTGTCTAGTTGATCTCTCTCTCTGTGACAGTAGGATGTTAAAATCACCTATTACAATTATATTGTTGTGTATTTGGTTTTTCTTGTCCATTAGTATTTGTCTTATATAATTGAGTGTTCCTATATTTGGTGCACATATATTCACAATTGTTAATTCTTCCTTCTGAAGTTTTGTACTAACAAATATGTAGAGGCCTTTTTAAGTCTTTTAATCACTTTAGGTTTGAAATTCACTTTGTCTGAAAACAGAATAACTACCTCTTCTTTTTTCTGGGTTTTTGTTCCATGGAATACATTTTTCCATTCTTTGAATTTTAATTTATGGGTTTGCTTTCTAGTGAGATGTGTTTATTGTATATAGCATATTGTGGGATCCTGTTTCTTGATGCATTATGTCAACTTGTTTCTTTTGGAAAGTGAATGGAGGCTATTTAGATTTATGGATATAACTGATATGTACTGGCTCAATTTTTCCATATTATGTTCCTGTTGTTTGTTTTCTGCTTTTCACCCTACTTAATTGCTTGCCCTGCTTGGTGGTTTCTTGTGTTGTTGTTCTGGAGATTGTGGTCATTTTTTCTCTGTCTAGTATGTCTTTCAGTACTCTTTCTAGGGTTACTTTTATGGACATGAATTTCTTCAGTTGTTCTTTGCCATGGAAATATCTTGTTTTTCCATTAAATGTGAAAGACAGTTTTTCTGGGTACATCAGTCCAGTATGAAAGTTCTTGTTTTCTAGGGTTTGAAATACTTCATTCCAAGCTCATCTTAACTCTAAAGCTTGTGCTAAAATTTCTGCCATGATTCTACTGGCCTTTCCTTGATAAGTGAGTTGTGTCTTTTCTCTAACAGCTTTTAGTATTCTGTTTTTATGATGTGTCTGGGATCTTAATTATCATATGAATGGGTGTAGATTTGTGTTGGTTGTGAGTGACTGGCATTTTATATGCCTCACTTATCTGTATATCAGATTTTTTCCATGTTTGGGAATTTTTTTGCTAATTCTTCTATGAATAGTTTACATATGTCATTCTCATTGACTCCTGCATCATCACTAATGCTTATTAGTCTTATATTGTTTCTCTTGGAATCACCTTGAAGCTGCTGGATTGTAATTTCATTCAGCTTTTTTTTTTATACCCTTTTCATGATCACTAACTGTGATCCTGTCCTCAAGGTCTGAAATTCTATCCTCAGCTTCATTTAAAAGGTTTTGCCAGCTTTCAATAGAATTTTTGTTCTTTGGATATCTCTTTGTAATTGTTTCATGGATTTTGCTTGTTTTCTATATTATTCATTCAAGATTTTAATAAATTTTCTATTCTCTTGTATTCACTGGTCTATTTCTTCTCTAACTATGTTGTGCAATTTGTGTTTATGTGAGAAATTATTTCTAATTTGAGTTCCTCTATAGCCTCATGGATTTGTTTATTTAATTTTTTACCTTTTCAGAGATTTCTGGGGTATGACTTTTAAAATCCTTATTTCACTATCCCTTGTTCTTGCTCCTGATGGATGAGATGTTTGAGATTGCATTTTGCTTTTTCATTTTGCCATTTTCACCTTTTGGGTTAATATTTGTTTTTTTCTTTCCCAATAGTCACAACTGTCACTCATGTTTATCTTAGGGTTTTACAGTGTGGTTGATGTTTGTCTGATTATAAAGTACTATAATGAAGAAGAGAACCAATCACCTGAATTTCTCCTGTGGGTCCTGTTGGGTGAGTCCTATATTCTTCCTGGGCTGACTAGCCTAGGAGCATTGATGTAAGTCAACCCTTAGTTCCTGCTGTTTCTGTGTCTTCAAGTTGTTACAGGTCACCAGATCTCACTATTTATAGTGTTTGTCTCAGCTGAGACCCTATTGTGTCACTGAGTGTCTCATAAGCTCTTTTAATTTTCTCCAATTTGAGGAGCCTTTTTTGGCACCCTCCTCAACCTGCCTGATGTTTTTTTGTTTAGAGGAAGGAGCCATTCACACCCTTTCCAAGTTCTCAGAGTTCTTAAAGCAGGAGGGAGCTTTGCTACTTCTCTTATTTACCCTCTTTATACTTTTGTTTTAGTGGCAAATTCACCATATTGACCTGAGTCTGATGAGGTCTTCTGTTTTGGTAAGGGATTATTGAGTCTCCTATCAATGCAGCACAGTTAATCCACTGAAGTTCAAGATTTTGGGAGAGGGAGTGGCACCTGAACACAAACTCTATAATTCATCCAGGACATGGGAGGATCACTGAGAGCAGCAGGCCTCCTAGGGTGTAGCACATCTGTCTGTTTTGGCATGCAGCACCCAGCAAAAGTGTGCCTGGTGCAAGGAAGGTCTGAGGGCAGTATGTGGTGGTCTGGTCTGGCAGTATATGGTGCTCTGGTCTGGTGTGTGAAGTGCAGTAAAATCATTCCCAGCACAAGGAAGGTCTGAGGGCAGTATGTGGATGTCTTGTGTGGCACATGGCATGCAGCTAAAGCACATCCAGCACAAGGAAGATCTGATGTGGTGCACAGTGGTCCAGTCTGGTGTGTGGTGTGCTTTGGTGTGTGGTGGTCTCTTCTGGCTTGTGACATGCAGCAAAAGCACATCTGGCAGAAAGAAGGTCCAAGGGCTGTGAGTGGCTGTCTGGTCTCCTAATTCATTCTTGAAAGCAAGTATTACTCTAATACCAAAACCAGAGTAAGACCCAAGCAAGAAAGAGAATTAAATGCCAATCTCCCAAATGAACATATATGCAAAACTCACCAAAGCCAATGAAAAGAACCACATGCTTATCTTAATAGATACAGAAAATTTTTGATAAAGTCCAAAATTTATTGATGATAAAAACCATACAGAAAATCTGAATAAATGATCTCTATTCATCTGATAATATCCATATATGATAAACCAAAAGCTAACAACTTACTAAATGGAAAAAAAAACCTGAAAACTTTTAATTAAAAATCAGAAACAAGACAAGGATGCCCATTATCACCACTTGTATCCAATGTAGGTCTGAATATATTAGGCAGAGAAACTAGACCACAGAGAGAATTTAGTGAAATAAGGACAGGACAAGAAAAATTAAATTGTAATTATTTGTAGATGACATGATACTCCACATAATGGACCCTCAAAACTCCACGAAAAGACTTTTAGTTTTTTTTTTTTTAATTTTCTTTAAAGAAAGACTAAACAAAACAGAAAATGGTTAGAAATAATACATATGTTCAAAGATAAAATAAACAGTAAGAAATCAGTAGTTGATGTTTACATACTATCCTCTTACTAATAATTGTTCACAATACAAAAGTGGAACATATAAAGTGGACATTCAAACAGTGAGACTGCAAAAAGTTCTGTTCAACTCTCCAAGAAAAACTTTAAAATATGGTTAGCAATCCTATACACTTAAACATACATGTAGTTATCCATATTTTCATTTATGTTGAGATTAAGCAAATTAGAGCAGGCTAAAATCATTCCGAACAAAAAATAATAGTATTGCTGGTTTTCACATCATGACACTCTGGGATCATCACTGTTGTGTCTTTTTAAAAGAAATGTATTTAAAGAAAGACTATACAAAACAGAAAACACGTAGAAATAATACACACTTTCAAAGAAAAAATAAAAAGTAAGATATCACTAGTTGATGATTACAGATTGTCCTCTTACAAATAGTTATTCAGGATACTAAAGTGGAGCATATAATGTGGGAATTCAAACAGTGAAGTTGCAACCAGTTTTGTTCAACTATACAACAAAAATTTGGAAGTATGGTTATCAATCCTCTACACTTAAACATACATGAAGTTATCCATATCTTCAATTATTTTGAGACTGAACAGACCCAAGCGGCTAATATCACTCTGAACAAAGAGTACTATTGTTATCACATTAATACTATCACATTATTACACTTCAGAATCAGCACTGAGTACTTTAGTGTCCCCTTTTCTTCAAAGTATTTGTTCATTTCATCATGTGTCATAAGATCAGTTCTCATAAACTGTTTATAGGTTTTACACATGCATAAGTCTTAACATGTATTTCTATCCTTTGTGTATTAGAGGGAGAAACAAAACAAAGCAAGACAAAACAAAACATATTTCTATAAACACATGAAACAAAAAAGACATATAAGACTGTTGTACAAGGAGTTCTACCACAGTTCTTGTGTTGTCTCTTGTTATCTTCAATTGAATTGGCTATATCATCAAATATAATATAATTGAATATATCAGTCCATAACAGTATTAATAAAAACACAACTTCGTATATAATGTAGAATTTCAAAAATAGACAGTAATCAAACCAGAATGTGTATCGTAGTGAGTCTTGTCATCTTCAGTGTAGTTGTCTGTACTCTCAGACTTGATACTATCAATCATATCACTTTTGAATAAAATCTGTCGATACAAAACAGCAATCAAACAAACCAGATTTAACTAGAATCAGTCATGATAAAATAGTATGAGTCATACAGTGTTCAAGATTAATAGGAAATTAAAATTGATTACTGTGCTATATCCTGATGCTTTTGGGAGTGCTGTCTGTGCCCTCAAATCTAATGCAAGTAGACAAACTGGGATAGAATAAAATCTATCTAAGCATAGTAGGGCAAGTAATGTGGGTTTTAAATCCTGAAACAATATTAATGATATCTTCTGCCATCTTTTTAAGACTTTCTCTCCCCTTTCCCTTCCCCAGGGCACACTGTGCATTTTTGGGTCTCATCAAGACCCTTGGTTTTAAATCGGGGTGGAGTGACAACCTGCTATCTACCTAAGTGATTCCAACCTTCTCTCTCCTGGACTTGATCTCTAATTGTATTCCTTTACCTATTAAAACCTGTCTTTCCAACCTATCCACAAATACTGGTCTAGTTGCCCATATTACTCTCTAGTTTTCTGTCACATAGAGCATTGTTTTCTCATATTTGATTTTCAATCCATGTACTCTTTTTCATGTTAATTATATTTCCTATAAATAGCATCTCAATGGACCCTGCCTCCTGATCTACTCCACATGTGGTTGTTGTTTTTTTTTTTAATTTAGTGTATCAAGACCATCTATATTAGAGATTATAACCAACTTTCTCAGCCTCATTTCTGTTATGCTCTTTTTTGCCATCAATTGTCTGCCTCTCTTCTTCATTCTGTTTTTGCTCCATTCATTGAGGCCTCCCTGCCATTGTTCCTGGAATCCTAGTAATTTTCTCTCTCTCTAGAATGCCCTGGAGTATTCTCTGTAGAGTTGGATTAGTGGTCACAAATTTCCCAAGTCCTACTTTGTCTTGGGTGCATCTTGTTTCTCCATTAATATCTAGTGACAGATTTTCAGGGTATATCAATCTGGGTTGAAGGTTATTATTTTCCAGGGATTGGAGTATTTCACTCCTGGCTCTTCTTGACTTGATAGTTTGTGTCAAGAAGTCTGCCGTGATCTGATGGGCTTTCCTTTATAGGTGATCTTTTTCTTGTCTCTAACAGCTTTTAATATTCTGCTCTTATATTGAATTTCTGGGATGTTGGTTATTATATGCCTGGGTGTAGCTCTAGCTTGGTTTTATGTGGCTGGAGTTCTGCCTGCCTCATACATCTGCAAATCTTTTTCCTTTTCCTAAGTTTGGGAAGTTTTCCTTAATTATTTCTGTGAATAAACTTTGTAGTTCCTTTGTTTGTACTCTTGCTTCTTCATTCACATTCTTTATTCTCAAGTTATAGATCTTCTTGTCATCTTCTAGCCTTTGTATTGTTAGTGCTTGTTTCTTTGTTATTTTTAAGTGGTTTTTCCTTTCATAATCCCACATTACAAACCTGTCCTCCAGTTTGGATTATCTGTCCTTAGTTTCTTTCAAGCAGTTTTGCCATCTTTCCATAGAGTTTTTAAATTCCTGGAAATCTCTTTGAATCTGCTTCATGTATTCTATATTTTCCTTATATTCTTCATCAAATGGTTCTTTCCTTTGTTTGAATTCTTCTATTCTTCTACCTCTGTCTTCTTGAGGGGTGCTTAGCATCTCTTTTATTAATCTTCTTATATCTTGCTTTATTAGTCTATTTCCCTTTTGAAATAATCTATGAGATACCAAGGATATATTTTTATGTCCACTGGTACCGTGTCTAATATTGCATATTTGCTGTCCTCATTCTCCTTTGTATCTACTTGTCCTGGATCAATGTTCTCAGGGTTGGGACCTGGGGACTTTTTCTTGTTGCTTCCTCTTCCCATCGTTTTGTTTCTTCCAAGAAGCCTAAGTTTCTTTCTTTGTTGGTTACAGTTCTTCTGAAGCACACTGGATAGGCAACCTTTCCCACTGCATTGTGCTAGTGAGTTGCAAACAGGGGCAGGGTATTCTGTCCCCTCCCCTCGGATCAGTCAGCCTACTGAGGCCTTCACTGTATTAGTGTGCACCGCCTCCCCTATGGGTCAGTCAACCTGCTGATGCCTTCACTGCATTAGTGTGTGCCCCCACTGGAGGAATTGATTTCCAATAATCTATTGGGTCTCAGCTAGGTCATGTGACCCAGGCCAAGATCACTCCACCAATACCGTTTGGGAAAGGAAAAACTGACTGAACTCACTGCTGACTCTTGTTCCTGCCAATCTGGCCCAATCCCAGAATGTCCTCTGTTGGAGCCCACTTATCTGTGGAATGGATTTATTCCTGTCACTCACCATAGATTGATGCAGATTCCCTGCTAGCTCAGCTCTCTATTCAGCTCTGCGACCCCCAACCTCAGTGTCACTATGTTTCCAGTGAGTTGAAGTGGCAGGATTTCTGATGGCTTGGTAAGTCATCACCACTGAGATTCAGACACTGCAGCAGGAGCACTGAATCTTTCACTGTTTCAATAGTAACTCCAGCCCATATGTTTGATTGGTTCTTCTTACCTTAGTTTCTTCTTGGGATGAGAGAATTCATCTCCCTCTGTTCGGAACTCCCCATACTGTATTATGTTGAATTCTAAGTTGACTATCTCAGGGAACCTCTGTAGCCTGCTGCTACCTATCCACCATCTTTGCTCCACCAATACTTTTAGATTTAATAACCAAATTATGTTATGTAGCTGGATACAAATCAATACAAAAAGATCAAGAGCATTACTGTAAACATCAACAAACTCACTGAGAGAGAAATAATTGAAACCACAGTCTTCACAATAGCATTAAAAACTGAAATTCTTAGTAATCAATCTAACAAGGGAATTAAAAGATCTATACATTCAAAGTTACAGTACTCTGAAAAAAGAAATCAAATTGGATCTCAGAAAATGGAAACATATTTCCTGTTCATGCATAGGAAGAATGAACATTGTCAAAATGGCCATTCTCCAAAAATTATTACACACATTTAATGCAATTCCAATCAAAATTGCATTAGCATAACTTACATATCTAGAACAATGATACTTGGAATTCATCTGGAAACTGAATAGTCTTACAATAGCAAATGCATTTCTGGACGACAAAGAAATGCAAGAGGCATCCAAATCCCTGACTTTAAATTGTACTGTAAAGCTATTGTGATAAATATGAACATTGTACCAGAATCAAAACAGACCTGAAGATCATTGGAATAGATTAGAAGACACCAGTCACAATTGCAAACACACTCAGCCACTTATGTTCGGCAAAGATGTTAAATGGAAGAATGATAGTCTCTTTAGTAAGCAGTTCTTTCTACATGCTGAAAACTGAAACTAGATCCATGCCTATCACCATGCACTAAACTAATGACAAAATCAACCAAAGATCTAAATATTAAAACAGAAACACTAAATTGGCTAGAAGAAAAAGTAGGTAAAAAAAAGTATGTAGAAGAAATGAGTATGCAAAGAGTTCATGAAGAATAATCAAACTGCATGGTAAATACTATCCAGAAGCAACAACTGAGATCTCATCTTATTAAAAAGAATTTTCATATAAAAAAATCTCAGGGTGGGGGCTGGGGATTTAGCTCAGCGGCATAAGCACCTGCCTTGCAAGCAGGCAGTCGTGAGTTTGATCCCTGGTACCGATAAAAAAAAATCTCAGGGTGAAAGAAGGTCCATGAATTGGGAAAATATCTCAGCCAACTCTTCCTCAGACAAAGGATTTCTATCTAGAACTTATGAAGTATTTTAAAAAGCAAGCCACAAAATTTCAAAGACCCAATCAAAAATGGACGTATCAGATAAATACACACTTCTCAGATGAAGAAATACAAATGGCAAATAAATATATGAAGGAATATTGCAACAAGCAGGAATGATTATTCAAGTGATGAAAATTAAAACAATACTGAGATTTCATTTCACTCGAGAAAAATGACCAAGTTCAAGAAATCAACCAACAACAAATTCTGAAGTGGCTATGGAGAAAAAGGAACTCTTTTCCACTCTTGGTGAGAGTGTAGGCTGGTGCAACGTCTGTGGAAATCAGTATGGCATTTCCTCACAAGCTAAGATTAGAGGTTCATGTGACCCAGCTATCTTTCTTCTAGACATTTTCCCAGAAGAATTGAAAGCATCATTCTATAGTGATATATGTGCATCCATGATTTATCATCCATGATTTCCAAGATTTGGCTATCATATTTTGTAATAGTGAAATCTTAGAAACCACCAAAATGCCCATGAACTGAGGAATAGATTGAAAAGAATGGCGTTTTTATATAATGGTGCACTATGTGGCTATAAAGAAAGATTGCATTGAGACTTTTATAGGTAAATGGGCACATCTTGAGGCCATACTCATAAGTGAAATAAATCAAATTCACATGTGTAAATACTTTATTGCATCCCTAGTGTATGAAACTGAAAGAGCAAGTAAGATCCAAAATCATCAATAAATATTGTATAATGGTAAGAAACTACTCAAATAGAAAAGTAACTGAGTTAAGGGAAAGAAAGGAAGAAAGAAGGAAGGGAAAAGGAAAAAGACAAAAATTTGTGCATATATATATATATATATATATATATATATATATGATATCTAAGATGATTATACTACTGATTCTACTATTTCTTTGAAAAGAGCAGTTAATACTAAAATGATCAGATAAATTTGAATGCCTATATTGAATAATATAAGTAATCCTTGAATATTACAACATGCAACATAACAACCATTTTTAAATTTCTATAATCTTGTTTTAAAAACCGATATTGTTATTGTTTTGTGTTTTTTGCTATTGGTGTGACCCTTTTGCTTGCTGTTTTTTTCTATGTGTTTTTCTTTTTTAACTAAATAACCAGTTCAATGTCATAAGCACCTGCTAGGTGCAAGGTTTGGAATTCAATCCCACATACCAAAAGAAAAAAATTGACATTATTTGTCTTTTGAGAGATACAAGTTAAAACAACAATGAGATTCCATTATACTGCAGAAAGAATGGATAGCATCAAGAATTCAACCAATAACAAATACTGATTTGGTTGTGGAGAAAGTGGAATTTTTCTTCATTTTTGGTGGAAGTATAGACTGATACAAACACTCTAAAAATTAGTATGGAGATTCTTCAAAAATCTATAATTAATGGTCTCATTTGAGCCACTTTTTTCTTCCTGGATATTTTTCCAGAAGAACTTAAAACATGTCACAGTGATATATGTGTACCCCAATACACAGCAGCACAATTTGTGATTACTAAATCTTGGAAACAACAAAAATGCCCATAAATTGAAGAATGGATTTTTTTAAAAAAGGTGTCTTTTTATACAGTGGAATACTACTTGACTATAAAGAAGGATAGTCATAATTCTCCAGGTAAACGGATGCAATTTGAGAATATAAGTGAAATAAATCAGATTCAATGTTTAAACATTGTATTGAATCCTGAATGTTCAAAGGTAAAAGTAAATGAGATCCAAAATGTAGAATACAAATTGGAAATGGGAAGAAACTGTACAAAATGAAAGAGAAAGTGAGATTGGGGATAGGAAAAAAGAAGTAAGGGGGAAATATACATATATATATATATATATATATATATATATATGAACAACATATTTAATATAATTATAATACTAATTTTTCTGAGCTCACTGGAAAAAGTTTTGTTGTTATACTGTTTGATCAATTTTCATGTCTGTGTCTTGTAATCTGAGCCACTACTTTGAGAATAACCACACAATGTATTAAACATTGTTACTCTCCTATTATCTTGTATTGAAAATTTGTATCATTATTTTTATTGCTTTTTCCTTTGAAACTAAAGAAACAAAATGCATGCCAAAAATAGTCAGTATACAACAAACAGAGGTATATATGTATTTCCAGCAAACAAGAATCCATTTGATTACATAACAGTTTCCAGATTGATGATTGATCATTGTGATATTTAGAATGTAAACCGACACACTGTCCCTGTGACATTCAGGGCAAACTGTTAAGTGGTCAATATGAGTAGAGAGCCCACACTGACTCCATTTTTCCCTGGATACATTTGGTTGACAACATTTTGGGCAAAACTTCAGGCCTTGAAACACCCCCCTCCCACAAAGTAAAATAATAAGGACCTATAAAGATAAGAAGCAAACAAGTTATATAATCCAATCATGCATAGTTTGAATTTCTTTGTTCTTTATCTCAATAAAAGCTTTTTGCTTATGCTGGCCAGGCAGCTGCCATTTTGATGGCCCTTACTTCTTGTGTGTGTCCCTTTATTCTCCTTTGCTTGCAGAACTCCAACAAATATGAACTACTTCCGGTTCAACAAGTATTCTGTAATGAAATCCTTGCCTAGCCCTATGATTGCAAGAGTTTTATGCTTTGTCTTCTGGCAAGCTAAGCATGTCTGGTTTACCATTTAGTTCTTGAATACCCTTTGACTTTAGTTTAGCACATAGTGAGAGACATGGCTTTTGAGTCAATCTTCTGCATTTGAATACCCAGTTTAAGCAACACTATTTTTTAAAGAGGCTATATTTTATCCAGTGTGTGTTTCAGAACACTTTGTCAAAGATGAAATATTTCAATGTGCTTGGGGTTTGTTCATTCTCTTTTGTGTTCCATTGATTCACATTTGTTTCTGTTAAAATATTATTCTAGTTTGTCTATTATTTTTGTTGTTACTAAAATACTAAGCTGTTTGTAATGTAACTTGAAGTCCAAGATTTTGATGTATCCTGCTTTACTCCTTTTACCCACATTTGCATTTCTTATTCTGGATGTCATTAGGCTCTACCTGAATTTTAGGATTGTTTTCAGATGTTCTGTGAAGAATACTGTTGGAAATTTGATTGTGTTATATCTGTGTATCAATTTTAGAATTATGTCCATTTTTACTATATTAGATATAGTAACCTAGAAACAGGGGACATGTTTTCACTTTCTGATATTATCTTCAATTTCATTTTTCATAGTATAGTGGCTTTCATTGTATTGTAGAGTCTTTGACTTCATCATTATGTATGAATATCAGGGGAAAGATTTTAAACTAATTATAGTCATTAGAAATATATGCTTGATTAAATGACCTTGGTTACATGCCTTTCTGCAGGGAGGGTATCTTCTGAATACATAGAGATAACTGTTAACATGCAAAGAACTGATCATTCCCAGTCTCCGGCCAAGGGTAGGAATGGTCCTTCCAGTAACACCAGCCTGTTTATACTGAGTCACTTTTGTGAATGCAGTACATAAGGAACTGAGCAATGGATGTGACATGACATTTTTTCTTTTGCTTGCCCAAGGCTCTATCACAAGTGATGTCTTTCACCAGAAGATTTCCCTTCATCTGGATGCTGTATCCTGCTGAATCATGTGGTAATATATTAAATGACTATGCTTTTATCTGCTGTACTTTTATATCCAACTTATTTTCTTACTTTACAATCATTGTATACGTCTTCTCTGTGCAGATCTTAACATCAAATTTTGGTGGCCACATGTTTGTGACTCCTTTCTGTTACACTGATCTTTTTGATTATTTGTTGCATTCTGTTTGTGTGTATATTATTGAGGATTTTTGTACCTATGTTCAATAAAAAATTAATCTGTAGGGACTTCGCTGGTTATATGCTTGTCTAATTATTGAGTCAGAGTAATGCAATTAACATTTTTATTCCTTAATTTATGATAGTCTGGAAAGAATAAACTGGATATTTATTTGTATATTCACAAATAAAACGTGGGCACACTGAAATATTTTAGTTAAAAGCTTCCAATATATATTCAAGCTTTAGGTAATCACTCTTTCTGTCACTTTTATTATTAGCTAGAGTACATTTAAGATTGATGCAGTGTAGAGATTCCCCTATACAGTATATAAAATGTGCTTGGAGTAATGATTAAATTAGATAATGCAAATATATATATATATATATATATATATATATATATATTCAGAATGTGATAATTTGGCAAAAAGATAACTCTTTTTATAAGTGGGAGTTAGTATAATTAGAGGTGAAGGCAAAGCTGCAAACAAGAAAAATAAACATTAATAGTCTACTCCTATCAAAAATTGTCATAAGTAAATAATATAAGTGATTCCTTCATATGTGAATGTGTGTAGCAGTATTTAATTGTCAGTCACTTATATCTCTGCCTGTCAAAAAATATCTTAATGAAGTGAAAGTGGAAACTAAGAGTATTAAATACAAGAAAAACAATATCAAAATGAAACACAAAGATCAGATTACTGAAAAGTCAGAACTGACCTAAAATTTTGATAAATATGAGTGAATTCAGGGAAAAATTGGAAATATATAGTGACTAAAATTGAAGTCAAAATAAATTCTACATTAAAGTCAAATTTTAAAAATATGAATAAATGGCCAGGGGTTTAGCTCAGTGGCATAAGTGCCTACCCGCAAAATGTGAGGTTGTGAGTTTGGTACAAAAAAAAAAAAAAAAAAAAAAAAAAAGATAAAATCTTCTTATTTAGTTTTTATGTAATGTCTTTTAAGAAGACAGCATTGATTCTCCTGTTTGATTTTGGTTCTTTATTCCCATTAGAATTATCTGAATAAGGAACTTTATGTTTATATTATGATTAAAATCTTCTTTGTAATTTTTGTAGTGTACTGTTGTAGTTCATCAAATTTTTGACAGTAAGAATATTGACATTTCAGATTCTATTTGCATCATCTTTGAAAAAGTTTATGGTAGTACAAAATCCTCCTTAGGTTTTGTTTTTGAGGTCTTAACCATTTGTTTAGTTTTTGGGAAAAAAGTCTGCCTTCTTTTCATTTTTAGTATGAAATTAAGCATAACTAGAAAAATAATTTTTGTGTAGAAATAGCTAAATATTTAGTAGAAAATAGAACTATATTTAAAATACCTTTGCCAAATTTTAGGTCATTAAAAGGAAGTTAGTATTATACAATTATGCAAAAATTTTCCTGGTAGCTAAATATGACTTATTAAATAAGCTGGAGTTATGTATCATTAACAAAATTGATGGCTTGTCAATTTTTTTTATTTAAAGAAAAAAACAAAACTAAATGAAGCAAGACAGAAAAAGGCTAGAAGTAACACAGAATTTAAAGGGAAAAAAATATACAGTAAGATTTCACCAGTTAATAGACCACACATTGTCATCTTACAAACAGCTGTCCAGATTACAAAATTAAAGCATACAAAATGGAGATTAATACAGTGAGATTGCAGTCAGTTCTGTTCAATGATCCAAGAAAAACTCCTCAATATGGTTCTGTATCCTACACATTTAAATAAACTTGCAGTTATACCCTTTAGATCACTTTCCTTCCTCTCTTTTTTACACTAACAATCACACATTTTAGTTTCCATTACTTCCACAGATTTTTTCACTTTTTCTTTGAAGAGGAAAGGAAAAAAGATTTTTAAAAGGCCAAAAATCAAAAAACAAAATAAGATGGACAAAAGAAAAACCCAATGTGACAAAGCAAAACAGAGTCAGTTAGATCAGGAGGATGGACATAGCATAAAATGAAGAGAAAAAAAAAAAAAACAAAGGGGGGGATTACTAGGTGATAAACAATGGTTACCATTATGCCTTTTATTATCCTAAAAAGAGTAGCCTATAACAGCTAGTATAAAAGAATTGAACAAAACTGTACATGAGACCAATAAAACCACATTGGAGAGCTTACAGGATTCCAAAGAAGATAATAGTCAAATAATAATGGGCATCATAGAATATCTGGTTGCCTTCCAAATGGTTGCCTATACCCTCAAACTTGATACTATTAAGTGAAACAGAATATAATAAAATCAGTCAGAACAAGATGTAGAGAACACTGCAGGGGTTCAAATCAGGTTAATAGGGAAACAAAAAAATTACTATAATCTATCGCACTATTTTAAATTTAGTTTTCCCTTAATTAAAGGATACTAAGAAATGAATTAATTTTTTTAAAAAAGGAAAGAAAAAGGTGGGGGGGAACTGAGATAAAAAAAAGAACATATCAATAGAACAACACCGGTCAGAACCGAAAAATTTAACCATCATTGTGTTTCACCCCCAGATAGCTTGACATTAATACTAGTTACCAGAGTCACTCTTGTCTTGAAATATTTTAGTCTAACTTCGTCAAGACAGTGTGAAACCGTTCAAGAGAATGAAATTATTGCAGGGTATTTAGAACCAGCTAGCAGAAACCAAACATCAATTTCTATATTATCTCTGTCTATAAAACACTTGCTTATACTATCGCATATGTTAAGATATAATAAGATACCACATGTTAGAACCAATGGAAACAAACGAACAACAACTTGATAGGGCTTCAAAACAGGATGATATTAAATCAGTGCTAGATATTACGCTCTTAATTTCTTCAAAATAGTTATTTGTAGTATCACAGACAGTAAAATAAAACCACCCAAATTAAAACCATTCCAATTAATGAGTGAAAACATTATATGGCTTCAAACCAGTGTGACTGGGAATCATGATTACCACGTACTTTCATGTATTCTTATTGTTTCTTACACTAGGGAAACTATTCGGTATTTATACAGGTGAGTTTGATTTCTTTCATTTACGAGTATGGTCTCGAGCTGCGTCCATTTATTTATAAATGTCTCAATGTGATCATTCTTTATAGCTGAGTAGTACTCCACTGCATAAAAATACCACAACTTTTTTATCCATTCCTCAGTTGATGGACACTTAGGTTGTTTCCAAGATCTGGCTATTACAAATTGTGCTGCTATAAATATGGGTGCACATATATCACTGTGGTATGATGTTTTCAGCTCATCTGGGAATATGCCTAGGAGTGGAATAGCTGGGTCAAATACTGCTTCCAGTCCCACCTTTCTGAGAAATCTCCAGACTGACCTCCACAATGGTTGCACCAGTCCACACTCCTACCAACAGTGCAGGAGAGTTCCTTTTTCCCCACAGCCTCTCCAGCATTTGTTGTTGGTGGTTTTCTTGATCTTGACCATTCTTTCAGGAGTGAGATGAAATCTCAGTGTGGTTTTAATTTGCATTTCTCTAAGGACTAGTGATGCTCAACATTTTTTCATATATTTATTTGCCATTTGTGTTTCTTCATCTGAAAATTGTTTATTCATCTCAGATGCCCATTTTTGGATGGGGTCTTTGAATTTTGGGGGTCTGATTTTTTTTTAATTCTTTGTATGTTTTAGACAGAAGTCCTTTGTTTGAGGGACAGTTCACTAGGATTTTTTCCCAGTTTGTGGGTTTTCTTTTCACTACGTTAGAGATTTCTGTTGATGTGCAGAAACTTTTTAATAAGATGTGACCCCAGTTATTGACTCTGGGAAGTATTTCCCATGAGGTTTGAGTCTTGTTCATGAATTCTCTGCCTACCCCCATGTCTTCAAGGTTTTTACCCAATTTGTCTTCCAATAGATTTAGTGTTTCTGTTTCAATATTTAGATCTTTGATCCATTTATATTTTATTTTAGTACATGGTGACAGGCATGGGTCTAGTTTTAGTTTTTGGCATATGGAGAGCCAGTTTTTCCAACACCATTTATTAAAGAGACTGTCATTCTTCCAGTGAACCTGTTTGGCCTCTTTATCAAAGATAAGGTGGTTGAGTGTGTTTGTAGTTGTGGTTGTATCTTCTAATCTATTCCATTGGTCTTCGGCTTGTTTTGATTCAAGTACCATGTTGATTTTACTACAGTTGCTTTGTAGTATAACTTCAAGTCATGGATTGTGATGCCTCTTGCCTTGCCTTTGCTGCTTAGAACTCTGCTTGCTATTCTAGGTCTCTTCTCACTCCAGATGAATTTTAGGATTGATTTCTCGAGATCTATGAGATATATTGATGGTATTTTTATCGGGATTGCATTGAATCTGTATAAGAGTTTTGGGAGAATGGCCATTTTGACAATATTCATTCTTCCTATCCACAAGCAAGGGATGTCTTTCCATTTTCTGAGATCATCTTCAATTTCATTTTTCAATGTATTATAATTTTCCCTGTATAGGTCTTTCACTTCTTTGATGACAGTAATTCTTAAATAGTTCATTTTCTTGGTTGCTAGTGTGAAGGGTGTGGCTTCTCTTATTTCTCTCTCTGTCATTTTGTTGTTAGTATATAAGAATGCTATTGATTTTTGAGTGTTGATTTTGTATCCATCCACATTGCTGAAGTTACTTATTATATCTAAGAGTCTTTCAATGGAGTTTTGGGGGTCTTCTATGCAGAGTATCATATCATCTGCAAATAGTGATAATTTAACTTCTTCTTTTCCTATCTTTATGCCTTTTATTTTTCTTTCATGTCTAATTGCTCTGGCTACTATTTCCAGTACTATATTAATTAGGAGTGGCAATAAGGGACATCCTTGTCTTGTGCCTGATTTTAAAGTAAAGGCCTTCAATTTTTGGCCATTTAGTATGATATTGGCTGTTGGTTTGTCATAGATGGCCTTTATTATGTTGAGGTAAAGACCATCTATTCCAATTTTCTGCAAGGTTCTTATCATTAATGAATGTTGTACCTTATCAAAAGCTTTTTCTGCATCTATAGAAATGATCATTTGATTCTTACCCTTTAGTCTATTGATATGGTGGATTACATTTATTGATTTATGCATATTGAACCATCCCTGCATACCTGGAATGAATCCCACTTGGTCATGGTGTATAATCTTCTTGATGCCTTGCTGCATCCTATTTGCCATTATTTTATTGAGGATCTTTGCATCTGTGTTCATTAGGGAGATTGGTCTGTAGTTCTCTTTTTCAGTTGGGTCTTTCTCAGGTTTTTGGTACTAGAGTAATATTTGCTTCCAGTCATGACTTGGGAAGGATTGCTTTCCTTTCAATTTCATTGAAGAGTTTGAGGAGTGTCGGCATTAGGTCCTCTTTGTATTTCTTGTAGAATTCTGCAGTGAATCCATCTGGGCCTGGGCTCTTCTTTGTAGGTAATGACTTAATTACATTTTTGATTTCATTAATAGAAATTGGGTTATTCAGCAGTTTTATTTCTTCTTGACCTAGCTTTGGTACTTCATATGCTTCTAGAAATCTGTCTATTTCTTCTGTATTATCAAACGTTGGCGAGTAGTGGTTTTTGATATAGATGTTTTTTTTTTTAATTTTATTTAAAGAAAGACTAAACAAAGCAGAAAATGAGTATAAATAATACATACTTTCAGAGAAAAAGTAAACAGTAAGAAATCACTGGTTGATGTTTACATACTGTCCTCTTACAAATAGTTGTTCAAGATACAAAAGTGGAACATATAAAGTTGGAATTCAAATAGCGAGATTGCAAACAGATCTGTTCAATTGTCCAGCAAATGCTTAGTAATATGGTTGTCAATCCTGTAAACTTAAACATATATGCAGTTATCCATATTTTCATTTATGTTGAGATTAAACAAATTAAAGCAGGCTAAAATCATTCTGAACAAAGAATAATAGTATTGCTGAGTTTCACATCATGACACTCCAGGATCAGCACTGGGCACTGTAGTGTCTTTTTAAAAAAAATTTATTCATTTATTTATTTATTTATTTATTTTTAACTAAGTAAATAAAGCAGATTAAGATAAAAGAGGACATAACAACACAGGTCAGAACAGAACATTTAAGCAACATTATATTTTGAAAATTTTTTTTACTAAGTCTTGTGTGTTAGCTTATTTCTGCTATACTCTTGAAATAATTACTTTAAAACATGTTAATCTTCAGTGCTCTGTTTCTTTACAATTTAGTCTATTTTAATCAATTTGATTAAAGCATTGCTGGTCACATATTCTCAAATAAGAAATTCCCATTTTTAAAATCTCATTCCAGGCTGATGCTGAAACATTTTATTTTAGTGAAAGATTATTAAACTTAATGATTACTTTTTATTAAAGTGCAATTATAGCACAAGACCACATGAAGTCTAGCCTTGCATTACAAGACAAATTTATTTACTTGAGAAGTAAATAATACAGGCTTCTGCCTTTGTTTCTGTTGGTAAAATATTGAAAAAAATGTTTTAAATGTAAGTGGTATTAGGCAGGGTCATTTTTTCTATCTCACTATAGACCAACAAAAGCTATCGACTCCAATTCTGTGATCTTTTAAATTACTGAATCCATTTGACCTTACAACCACTGTGGAGGTCTATGAAGTTGTGGTTATTCAGGTTGATGGTACCATTACCAGTATGTGTTTCAGACATTAGGAAAATGTAGCATTATTCCTTTTGCTTGTTATAATACTGATGGAATGATATTGGTATTTAATGGGAAAGGGCCAGTGATACGCTAAAAGGAAAAAGACAAATTCACACAATAAAAACTTTCATTGCATCCCAGTTGGCTTTCAAATGCCTCACCGCAGACATTCATGAAGGGAAAAAGAAAATGATATGCATCTAGAAGCTAGTTATTTTTTCATATGAATATGGAGTATCTTACACAATATTAACCTTCTCAAAATGTAATTACTGTGAAAATAAGAGAAAGATTTTGCTTTGTTTTGTTTAGAAATTCAATTTTGTTAATTATTTCTAGGAGTCATATTTCAAGTGTCAATTCCTGTTTGTTATATTTGAATTATCAACACAACACTACTATATTTATTTCCATATGTATTTGACATATACAAGGTGTAACTGAAACATACAGTGAATTTTTAAAATTTAAAAACATCTATTACAATGCAAATTGACATTAGTCCATCTCAAATTATTGTCCTTCAATTTTAGCAGTTTTATTTATTTCTTTCTATTAGAACACGATTTCACAATGATTACATTCATTGTGAGGAATTGGTACATGTCTATAGCACATACAAATTTATATATTGGGCTTCTAATACAAAAGAAATCATGTATTATTCAGGTATGTGTGCTGAAATATTTCACTCAACATTATGGTCTCAAGGAACATCCGTTTTACTGTAAGTGACTTGAGTTTTTCTTTGTGGAAGGATAGTACTCCATTGTGTATAAATGCTTTATTGTCATTATCCATTGCTCTGCTGATGGATATATTGGTGGCTTCCAAGATTTAGTTGTTATAAATTGTGCTACTCTAAATATGGATATGTATAAAGAGCTCTTCTTAAACCTCATCACAGTCTAGGAAATTTACATTTGCAATCTCATGTAAAAGATAGTGGAATTCCAATAAATTAATTCCGATCTACCATTTTCAGTGTAACTGAGGGTGAGAATAAAGACACTAAAGCATATTTGTAGTTATGGAGGAACAAGGGGGTCCTGAGTCCTGGTAGTAAGATAGATAACCAGAACAAAGACCTTGACCTAGGACTGAGCTGAGGTTTTATTGATTTGTGAAGAGGAGAGATTTAGGGATGAGTGACTGAGAATGGTGGGAATTACATGAGTGCTGTGAGCAGGGCCAGGTGGGAGGCTTGAAAATACATGCAAAATACGCAAAGAAGGATGTGCAAAGTGAGCAATCTTCACAATCCAGGTAATAACTAGTGTTTTGGGGTCAGTGATTCAGCTCCGACGTGTAATTTTCATGCCCTAGGGAATCATGGCCTTTATTGTGAGGCTTGATCCTAACTGAAAGCTTGGAGCATGGCTCTACCTTCTGCTTGGCTCCCACATACCTTTTGAGAAATAGAGGCAGAGCAACACTGACGTCACCTTGCTTCAAAAACTATACATCAGCACCTCAGCTAGACTAACTTGCGTTGATTAAAGCCAATTGAGCAGACAAGGAAAAGTCCTAGCCAGATCTGTACAAATCAATATATGGAAATAGGGCCAGCTTTAGTCAAAATGAGACAATTGTTCTTTCAAAAAATGTCTTAAAGTGGTACCCTCAGGTATGGGGTATGTATGTATCACTCAGGTATGTATGTATTACTGTCCAATCATGTCTTTAAATCTTTCAAGAAGCTACCCACAAGTGGAATAGCTAGGTCAAATGAAATTTCTAGTTTTAGTTTTTGAGTAATCTCTATACTGAGACCCATAATGGTTATTACCTTTTTACTACTCAGTCTCTCCAGCATTTGTGATTGGTTGATTTCTTCATGACAGCCATTCCTTCTAGGGGTTGTGTATGTCTTGTTTATATGTGTATTTATTTTCTCCATATATTTGGGGATTTTTCAGTCATAATTTCTGTATACAGAATTTTTAGGATATTTGTGTTGTTCTTTAATTTTTCCTTTATCCAAATTACTCAAGCTAGTCTTTTTGCATCATTAGCAACTATTAGATTAATTTTTAAGATTAATTTTGTCTTTTTAAAACAGAGGATATGAAAATTTTGTGTAGTTTACACAAGTTCATGTAGTTCATCTTTAAAAGCATCATTATATTCTAGTTCTGAAATTCTGTCTTCACATTGGTTGTTTCTGTTGTCCATAGACTCCATATAAATTTTAATCTGTGAGATTTCTGATTAAAATCCATTCACTGATTCTAATTCTTTGCTAAACTTGTCATTCATGTTTTGTATCATTATGTTTAGCTCTAATCTATCTTTTTATTTCTAGTCTTCTGAAAGTTCCTGTATCATCCCAACTATAACTTCCATTATCTATTTAGTTACATTTTCTCTTACCCCAGTGTTCCTTTTTGCTGTATTTACTACTCTTGTCTCTTATACTATTAAGTAAATTGGGTGCCTGAATTGTGTTATACTGCCCTGATTGTGCCCTGAAATTGGTTTGGAAGAGTTGAGACTTCTGGAAAGAATTTGGTTGCCTTGTATTCTCAAGTTTCTATTTTTTTTTTGCCTTGTTTTGTGATATGCTGGTTTGTAGACCCACATGGTGCAAAGGTTTTTTGCTAACATTGAGAGTAGTTAATCACTTTGCAGTGATGTACTGTTGGTGTGACTAAGAACCCTATTACCTGCAAAACAAGACCTAATCAGAAAATAATTCTTAGCACAGTTTTCCATGATGTATACATTCAATGAATACATTCAGTATACATTCAATATCCAAAAAAAGCAATTTAAGATCATCAGCCAAATATACATATTTAGTACATGTATTGAAACATATAATTAACAGACTGAATTATAAAGGAATGACATACAGGTAAATATATACAACATTATTGATATTAATACTTAAAATAATGATGACAGAAATTATAATTCATTATTTGTAAATATCTGATCTTTGGATGACAAGTAGTCTTAGGTAAACAGATGATCTTGAATATAGCTGAATGATGAATTAATGTAAGACAAAATGCATGAATAATGTGCACACTTGCAAATGAAAGGTTAGACCAATATGAATCTCCACAATTTATTATATCATGTATTAATTATTGTGTAATGTGAACCTAATGTGGTTTTGTCTAACATAGATCTCTATGATTTAAAATATCATTTGCTAGAACAGACGTACTTAATATATTTGTATGAAATAAATATTTTCTGAATTTAATGTTAGTAATATTTTGTCATTTTTGTGTGCACAACATTGGTCATAATCTCTCTCGTTTTTGTTGCAACTCCCTTCTCAAAAGTCATCACTTAACCCTTTGATTTCCTGGAAATTTTGTGAAGCTTAGCCTGCAACAGGTCATGAGTTGGCTTAGGAATTAATGGGATAAAATCATTGATAAATACGTTATCAATGTACTAAAACAGGTGGCTTGGACAACATGTGATCATTTAAAGATACCTGTCTTGCTAGACAAGAGATATTGGGTCAAATGGTCCTGAATAAAATGGAGTTGCAAGAAATGCAAGTCATAATTTTGGGTTTGGATAGTTACAATGATCTTCCAAAAGAAGATAACATTTTTGTGTTTGAATAAACATAGATTTTTATACATAAATAAATGTGGAATATTGTACATGAACAAATACAGAATTTTAGTACATGAAAAAATATGACATCTTATGGAAATAAATGCCATTTGGAGCAAAAATCAATATGAAACCTAGATTTAATTCTGGAAGAGTATTATTTGATTTTTTGCTTCTGCTTCAAAATAGGACAATCTTGGTTACTTTTGGGTGACATGATTCAGTGTAATTAGCCTAAAAACTAAATTCTTTGGGAAGATAGTTTAGCATTGTTATCATCATAAAGGTAATGTAACTGTTAATGTACACATAAAGAGTGACAAGTATATGACCCTAGTAATATCATTCAAATTAGCTACAGTCATAATGACTGGAACAAACTGGATATTAATATACAATAAAATCCAATCATGTGCCACTCCTAACTCTAGAGAATAAACCGACAGTATGATTTATACATTTAGACAATTCTACTATTGACTTACAGGTAATACATACTAAATGAATTAGCTATAGGTCTTGTAATGATAGACTAAAATTCAACAATAATTTTATAGTTAACTATCAAAAAATTAGCACAGCTTTATTATTATACTATTAAATATATAAGTCGGGAATGGTGGAATGCAACAGTAAAAATATGAAGTCTTAAACTATATGATCTAAGAGGTGGAGAGATAAAGGTTATGACATCTTCCATTAAAAAGAAGAATATTTATAAAACTTGGCAAAAACCAGAGGAAAAATTAGATGATAAATAGAGTGGAAGACTGCCATATTGCCTGCCCCAGGCCCAAATGTGATGATTCTTATTAATAAGCAGCATGGGCTTCCCTTGATTGAATTTCAGTTTAATTAGTGAGTCTGGCTGTGTACATGTCATCATGATAGCAAGCATGTGGCATCAGGCTAGCATCAATATTCTCCAGTGGTCATAGATGAGCTCAGAGAGGCAGGCCATAAGACTGTGGGGCTAAGGTATGATATAATGTTTCTGCCAATGCATCTGTGAATTTAGAGAAAAGGTTTTTCTAGAAATGGCTAAAAAAAGGCATTCATGGAAAACTTGAATCTGGCTTTTTCATCTCTTTCAGAAGAAATTATGTTCTCTTATAAGCCTTGGCTTGTAAAAGATAATCATATGCAATGTATTAAGTATTGTTATCCTCCTATTATTTTGTTTTACATTTCTTCCATAAAATAAAAAAGGACTTTGAAAACCATTATTCACTATACTTTGTTTAATTTCTTTTAACACCTTAATGTGAAAAGAAATGTTAGTGTCTGTCTCTTGTTTTGGGTTGTCTCGGTCATCTATATCCTCCAAGTGGAAGCACATGGGGATGTGGAATTCTTTACCACTATCAGCTTTCTGAGTTCTCATTTTAGGATAGAATGGGATAGAGGAGTGCACATGTAGTGGTTGTTACTCAGCAGGAGGAGCAGGAGGAGGAGACAAGAATTTTACATTCTTGGCAGCAGTACAGTAGGTATAGTGAGGCTGCCACAGGACTTACTCTTTTTATCATCCTCCAAACACTTGGGTGGACATTATGAAACTGAAACTATCTTTTCTGCCAATGGAGGATTTTCAGGTCTTAACTTTGAGTTGATGATTGAGCTGGAAATGATGCTCAGGATTACTATGGTTGTGTTGATGGGCACCAGCACATACACCAATCTTGAACAGGTGTGTTGCCCTGTGGAACTATTTACGCAAACTGGTAGGTTGCTGTGTGTTACCTGGGCATGCATCCCAGAAGAGGGAGTGCCAGTACAATCTTTTATCCTGGTGCTTCAAGGATTGAATGAGCCCTACCTGAATTTGTAGCTCCTTTACAGGGTCTCTAAATAGCCAAATTGTTAATCCTGAAGCTGCTAATATTTTGATTATTAAAATGGCTTTTGAAAACTCTAGTCATGATTGTAGACAAGCCCTTCTGTCTGTTAGTAGATCCAATGATCTTGGTGCTTATATAAGAACCAGCCAAAATACAGGTTCCCCTCTTATAATTCACATCTAATGGCCCAGGCCATACCCAACAGTTTAAAGAGGGTAAAAAGTGAGATAAAATGTTTTGAATGTATAAAATTAGAACAGCTTAGAAAAAACTGAAAGACATCCAGGGCCATAAATATGATGTCACTGCTTCTGTTGCCCTACACAGAACATTTAGGTTCAATCTTTCTAGTACCCTCATTGTAATAAAGGCTTTCATAGGGCCCAGGATTGCTGTTCCAGATATCATAATAATAGATCCCTCTTGCAGGGAAATTAAAAGAGAGTCAGTCCCCTAATAAACTTCAAACAATGGTGAGAGTACCTCGGGGCCCCCAAATCACCCTGGTAATTGTACACTGTTGAGACTAAGGCCAAAGCACAAAACAAGATAGTCTCAACTTGGATGCGGGGAGAAACATATTCTCACTTCTTTGCAGAACATCCAAGAGAGTCAGTAAAATTTATATATTAGGTTAAATACTCACTTTAATAATAACACTTGTTTTGGGGCATCCACCTCCCAACCCTATTGGACTGTTAATGAGGAAATCCAAACTTATAACAAAAGAAATTACTGTAGTACCTTCTCTTTTTGATGAGGATTGTGAAGGAGAAACCAAGGTACCCATTTGTTCTCACAGAATTTGAGTTTTTGAACAAGGTGAACATACGGCCAATCTTCTTCATTTACCTCAATCTAAAAATCATACATAATAGTGTATGCAAAAGTAGAGATGCAGATCAATGTAAACCCTTACAAGATTAAATATATTTTGCCCAGAAAACAGCCCAAAATAAACCAACTGGACAAGTTAAAATTAATGGGAAAATATTATAAGGTTAATTGTTACTGGAGCTGAGATATCCATTATATGACATATTTCTGGCTGATCTTGTGGCACTGCAAACCAGTACATACTGCATTAGTGGGATTAAGGTCCTATAAATGAGTTTTATGCAGTGCCTCACCACTGTCTTATGAGGGGCCAATGACCAGAAAGGACATATATCATCATTCATTGAAACTATTCCTGTCAATTTTGGGACAGAGATTTATTAAAATATTGAAATATAATAATAGCAAGTATACCTCCTTCTGTTTTAAAATCAGAAAGTGTCAGCTTGCAGTCCTTGACAATGCATAAAATGATGTTATATGTGGGGTATGTTAAAGGAAAAGGACTAGGAAAACAGTGGTAGGGAGATTTAATATCTATAAAAACAATAACAAATTATAGATCAGTGTCATGGTTTATGTCTGTGTTCCCCCCGGCCTCATGAGTTTGCATTGTGCATTTGTGATTGGTTCATTGTCTAGTGCTTGGATTGATGATGCCAGTGCTACACCCACATAGGGGTGGAGCCAGGATGTGATGTAATGGCAGGAAGAAGGTGTGTCTTGCTCTTTGCTGGTTCCAGCTTTGCTGTTTGCAGCCGCCATGAACTGCAGCCCAGCTATGCCCGCCTGCCTTGGAGCCACCTGAATGTGGACTGAAACCTCCAAAAACTGTATGAAATAAACCTTTCCTTTCCCCAGTTTGAGTTTCAGGTATTTTTGTCTCAGTGACGAAGTAAAAAGTAACTAAGTCAGAATTTGGTACCGAGGAGTGGGTCATTTGCTGTGACTATACCTGAACATGTTTTTCAAGAGGCTTTGGAAATGGCTTGTGGATGCAGTTTGGAAAGGTTCGGACATGTCATCTGGATGTCCAGGTGACATAAGCTGCTCCAGCTTATGCTCTTCTGTAGAGGAGATTCTGGTCAGAGCTCAGGAGATCAGAAGGCTGATAAAAAGCCTCATGTTAAAGACCAGGTTTGGGAGGACTCCACATGATGTGTGTTATGGCTTGGCAGAAAGTTTGTCTGCATTTTGCTCCTGCCCAGAGACTTTGCCTGAGACCGAGACAAAGGACAATGGACTGATTAATCTTGAAAAAGAAATTAAAAAGCAATCAACATTGAGGCTGTGGCATGGCTATTGTTGGCGGCTTTCAGCTAGCTTTATGTTTTAAATTAAGAGCAAAGAGCCCAGCAGGATAATTCACAATGTTGTGAGTTTGGCCAGAAGGAAAATTCCAGGAAGGCTGTGGATTGTAAAGACACAGTTGAGATTTTGATTCCTGAAGAGAAACAGAGAGATAAGAAAGATGACCCTGGGGCATCCCAGGAAGCGGATCCGCACCCTATGCAGCCTCACAGCAAAGGTGAAAGAATTTGCTCAGAGGAGAAAGCTGCAGGGTGTCATGCTCCAGAATGGCAACAGAGGCCACGTGAGGTTCCAAAATGATGACAGAGGCACATGAGGTTCCAGAATGGTGGCAATGTAGAGAATCTTTTTCTCACAATCAGGTAAACAGAGCCCTGCAATCCAGGCAACTGACCCTTACAGCCAAGAGAGAGAAAAGCCTGGCTACTGCTCCAGCTGGCAGCAGACCTTGGTGGCATCCACAAGGGGCTGATTTTAGGTGCAAGGAAAATGCACAAATTCTGAGGGTAAGATGGTTTCCACCTCGATTGCAAAGGGCCTGGGAGGTCAAGCAGTGTGCCCCTGAGAGGGCAAATTGTGAAGATGTTAAGGTGAAGCCCAAGCTGTAATGGAGATCCCAGAAGTTTGGAAAACCCAGGAATGTGGTTGATCCAAGGAAAGCTACAAAAAATGAGCAGAGAGGATTTAAGAGAGAAGCTGCGGGAGCTGATATCCCTGGAAGTGCCATGGGGGTGGAATCACCCAAGCCTTTTGGAGCTTGCAACCAGATTGCTTTGGATGCTGAGCATGGAACTCTAGGACTTAATGTTTGCCCTGCTGGATGTTGGACTTGCTTTGTTTCCAATGCTTTATATTCCCCTGTTTGTAACTTTTGGAATGATAATTTTTATCTTGTGCCTTTGCATTTCAGAAATGCTTAACCTTGCTTCATTTGTACAGGGACTTAGAGTTAACATTTTGCCATAGATCTTGGACGAGGCTTGGGACTTGAACTGTTCAGCAATTCTGAAACTTAGGACTTTGGCAGCTGTGGAGCTGGACTAACTGTCTTTTGTATAAAGGATGTACATGAGTCCTGGGGGCCAGGGGTGGAACGTCATGGTTGATGTTTGTGAACCCCAGGCCTCATGAGTTTGCATTGTGCATTTGTGATTGGTTCATTGTCTAGTGCTTGGATTGATGATGCCAGTGCTACACCCACATAGGGGTGGAGCCAGAATGTGATGTAATGGCAGGAAGAAGCTGTGTCTTGCTCTTTGCTGGTTCCAGCTTTGCTGTTTGCAGCCGCTATGAACTGCGGCCCAGCCATGCCACCTGCTTTGGAGTCAACTGAGTATAGACTGAAGCCTCCAAAAACTGTGCAAAATAAACCTTTCCTTTCCCCAGTTTGGGCTTCAGGTATTTTGTCTCAGCGATGAAGTAAGAATTAACTAAGACAATCAGGAATTGGCTATGAATCAAATTTATAATGGGGCCATTATGTACTTTCTGTCTAAATCAGCCCTGCCTTTACAATGGAAAATCATTGATTACCCCTAAATAAGGAGAAGCTACAAATTTGGGAATCCTTTGTGTCAGAAAAATTTCAAAAAGGACATTTAAAACCCTCTGTCAATCCATGGAATTCTGTGTGTATGATTCCCAAAAAGTCAGGAAAACGGAGATTGTGACAAGATTTATGAGCAGTCAATCCTGCTTACTACCCATGGGGTCATTACAACCAGTCCTCTATAGTTCCAAGGTTATTCTGCAAGATCGACCATTCATAATTATTGGTTTAAATGACTGTTTTATTAGTTTTCCTTTCCTGCTGATAGACCTTGATTTGCTTTTTCTATTCTTAGCACTAATTTTAAAGAGTCAATGAAAAGATATCAATGGAAGTTTTTACCTCAAAGAATGGCACACAGTCTAATGTTGTGCTAGTTGTTTGTAGCATGGGCATTACAATTTACTAGAGATCAATTCCCCAATTATATATTATACATTATATAGACACTCTTTTATTGGCTGCTGCTTCCAGGGGTCTTCTTTTTCAGGCCTTTGAACAAACTAAATGAGATTTGCTTGCCTTTGGGATTTGTATTGCTCTGGAGAAAGCATAGATTTCTATATTTTATTAGTATCTGGGAACTATTCTAGCAGAGTGGACCATTAAACCTCAAAAGATTCAAATCAGAATGTATAAGCTTATCTTAAATGATTTACAAAAATCTTTGGGAAACATTAATTAGACCAAAATTAGGGATAATTATTTTTCAAATATAGAATATATATGATTTCACAGGGAGACTCACAACTTAATTCCCCTCATGTACTAAGCTCGCAGAGCAGGAATTAAGACTATTAGAAAAATATATTCAATCTTGTCAAGTTTTCCGGATCAATTCCCAACTATTTTTATATTCCTTTGTGTTACAAACCCCTCATTCTCCTACAGGTTTGCTTGGACAATGGTATGAAAATCAAGTCTTTTCCATTCCATTAAATGCATTTTTATCAAATTATTTGCTTAAATATTTGCAATAATGTTTGGAACAAACAGCCAAAAAATCTCCATAGGGAGAATTTTGTGGTATCAATTAATTGGGTGCAATACTCATATGGTTGTGGTTCCATTAGATATTTCACAGACAAAAAACTTAATTCAAACTTCTACCTAATGGCAGGTTGCCTTTGACAATTTTCTAGAATGAGTTAATAATCGTTAACCTAGTGATCCACTGTTTCAATTTTTCTCATTATGATTTTTATCCTGATCAAAATAACCAAGTAACAGCCAATCACTGGAGCGAATCATATTTTACTGATGACTTCTCTAAGGGAAAGACTGCTATCTATAGTAATGAGTATCAACAAGCTATTGCTTCATTTGGAATTTGAAAAATCTGAATTAATTGCCATCTTATTTGCTATAGAATATTTCTCTGGTCAATAACTCAGTATTTTAAGTAGTTCTTCTTGTACTATTTATATAACTCAACTCTGGAGGATGCTATAGTCTCTTCTACTCTGGAACCTGCTTTGCTTAATCTATTCCTCAGGTTATGAAAAGCAATTTGCTTCACAGGCCATATGTATTCACATACAAATTTACCAGGACTGCTTTCTAAAGAAAATTCATGTGCTGATGTCCTTATAGATTATTTATTAGCTTTTAATCAAGCTAGACAATCTCATGATTTTATTCATCAAAATTCTAAAACTTTAAAAACTATGTTTCAAACTACCCATATGCAACTCCAACAAATTATGATGGCTTTCCCTCATGTCAAAAATTTCCAATCTGCTAACCCTGAAGGGTGCAACCCCTAGGGGTTGCAGAGAAACTATATTTGACAAATAAATGTCACTCACATGTCACCTTTTAAAGTAGTTCATTATGTTTATGTTTCAATTGACACATACTCCCATATGATGCATGATTTTTATCATGCAGGAGAAAACAATCATCATGTTCAACAACATTTGTCAGCTTTTGCAGCCTTGAAAGTACCTAAAATGATACAAATAACAGACATGCTTATACTAACAGATCTCTAAAACAATTTTGCCACATGTGGGAAATAAGACATGGCATGGAAATTTCCTATAATCTTCAGGCACAAGCAATTATTGAAAAATTTCATTTAATCTTAAAATAATAATTCATGAAACAAAAAGGAGAAATCCAGATATTGCCCCATATAGAACTAGATTTAGCTATTTAAGCTTTAAAATTATTGAATCTAGCTCCTAGATCCTCATTACACAGTGTCATGCTTCACTGGTATCATTCTTATTCCCCTTTGAGATTAGTTGTCTTAGGGCATAACCTCCAATTTGGTCAATAAACAGCCCTGTCACACTAATATGGGGTTGAGAGCTTGCTTGTACGTCCATAGATAATTGAGAGATGCCATAACTGCTATTCTGATGTGTGATCATGAAACACATTGGCGGATACCCACAATGGCACTGGAACCTTGACAGTACCATGATGTGGCTATCCCTCTGATGGCCTTCCAAGGGATGTAACTTATTGACATACCACCAAGAGTGCAGCTGAGACACAGAATAGCTCATTGTCAGACAGACAGACAAAGGCAAAACCCTGAAATGAAGCCCAGAGCCATCAACACCACTTATTTGACACTGATAGGAAGACCTAGAGACATGAATGAATACTCAGTGTCAGGCACAGGAAGGACAAAATTCTTCCCAGATAGTCAGCTGGAGAGTCCTGGAGGAGATGATAGATGAAGCACACATCTTAACTTTTCATCAGGGTTTGGTTTCTACCTAGAAAAGTGTCCTGGATGCCAGGCTTGCCATCAATTCTGCTTCAGTATGTACTCTCTAGCCAAGTGATGTCCATGACACTATGGGGTTACAGTATGAGACAAAGTTTCTTCTGAGAACTGTGTGACTTCAGCAAAATTGCCTTCTCAGAATTGGCTGAAAAGCAGGTTATTTGTTCACCAAAACTTGAATCTGGATGTTCTGTCCCTTTCACAAAAATGCATTGCTCCTTCTTTTAAAAGCCATGCCTGCCTAGCCTCTTGTCTAGCACATATAGCCACAATCTCCTAACCATCATCCCCAATTGAAATGTGCTCATTAAATACTTAGTTTATGGCTTCATGTGGCCTTTTGTTCCCCATGAACAACTGATCATTCCAGTTCTCTGTTGCATTGCCATTTTGTCTCTTACTCTTCCTTTTTGCTGTGCATATTAACACCTTGCAGAACATTGGCGATTCACTGTAGGAATTCCTAATAAAACAGAAGGATCAAAACCCCCCAAAATTAAAATATTAAAGGGAAAAATTAAGAGAAGGAAGAGAAAAAACCTTTAAAAAAGACTAAGAAGCAAAGGGAAAGTACAGTGACAAATTCTCTAAACTTCAATAAACTGATGAAGAAAAAAGAAGAAAGGAAAAAAGAGAAAATTAAAAACAAAACAAAAATCCAGCACAATGTGCATATACAAAAACAAAAAACAACAATAAAAATCAAAACACAAACCAAACACAAACAAACAAAATTTTTTTTCCTGTAATTTTGTAAATTAACTCCTTGTCAGGTGTCTGAGGTCCATCAGGAAAGAGGAATCAACCAAACAGCAAATTACAGAAAATAACTGGGGATAGGAATAGGAGAAACCAGATTACGGGGCAGCAGTGGGGTTCTGACAAGTTAGGAGCAAACCTGAACAGAGCAGGATGAGGTTTTATCCTGCATGGTTCTATCTAGGGTTGACTGAAGTGGTTGTGCCTAATCATCACATTCAGTACCATATAAAAGAAAGTTGTGACATATTTAATAAAATACTATTTTAATAATATACCCACACTTCATGAGAAGTGAAAATTTCATTATGTCTTTTAGTACATTCATGCCCAAATACTCATGTATTGAAGAGCATATTATTTTATTAACATGCCATTTCCTGGTATTTACTATATTTTGGTTAAGCATTATATTTACTTTCTGAATTTTATGTAGATTGTGTTTTTTATAATTTTGATTTCAAGATCATGAATAAGAAATTGAAAAAAAACTTTTTAAGACAAGGAGGAAATTGATTGATAGAAGCAAACACCATAGCTCTATAGTTCTGCAAAAATGTTGTTTAACCACTTGTCTCAATATTTGGGCCTTGAACAAGGTCTAATGAATTTGAACCTTTAGTGACCGAGCCAGAAATCCATCTTTTAAATAAGCTTATTTGTTTTATGCATTCTTTATATGTTTTATAAATTAGCTCCTTGTCAAGTATACAGTTTGGTAATATTGTCTCTTATTCCACAAGTTATCTCTTCAATGTTTTAGTTGTTTCTTTGGCTGTGAAAATTTTTCAGATAGATGTGATTCCAATTCTCTACTTTTCCTTTTGGCAACACAGCTGGGATCCAGGTGTTTACTGGAACATGGACTACAGATAATGTTAGGCAGATTAATCCTCTGCTGATCTAATTTCTTGTAATCTTGTCTAAGGTGAATAAAACCCAGGTGAGCTAGATGCTTGTGGCCCTCTGCTCACTAGAGGCAAGACCCTTTGGGTCCTCAATTTTAAACTAATTTTGTGTCTGTCTCCTTATCCTTGTTCTCAATCCCCCCATCAGTGAACAAATTAATAGGCTGGTTTCCTATAAGTAGCACCTGGTCAGAGACTTAACCAGGTCAGACTGGTTTCCTACACAATTTCAAACAAACAAATCAAACAAAGAGATGCAAAGAAACATTTAGAGGTGATGGATATGTTTATTATCAGTATTATAGTAACTCATTTCTATATGTATTCCTGAATTCATTAAATAACAAACAATGATTGTATATAAGTTTTAAAGCAATTATACTTCAATAAAGCTGGGAAAATATTCTGGCCTAATTCTGATGCAGCTTTTTAAAAGTCATTTGATGAACTAACATTTGGAAAGCATGGATATTGATGTCATCATCTTCTGATTTTATATTTTGTGATTATAGTCCTACCTACTGTTATCTTGAAAAAGAAAATAAATTACTTTTCCCATCTTTTAGTTTTAAAACTTTAGTGCTGGCCCATTTATCTCTGTCTACAATATGCTGAAGGACTCAATGACTTACAGAAGTCCTTATTTGATCCCTTTTTCTTCCTACAACTGTGCTTTATCATTCACTTTTGCTTCCTGAAGGAATGTCTTGAAAAAGTTGTATATCATCTTTCATCTCCACTAACATTATTTTGTTCTCAATGACTTATATCTTCTGTTCTCACCACTTTAATGAAAGTACTCTTTCAAAGCTTTCTAACTGATAATATTATGGCACCTTCTCAGTTCTCATCTTGTTCAATTCCTTAGTAACATTAGACAGTTTTGAATTCCTCTTCCTGCTGGAATATTTTATTGTGTTTTTTTAATTCTCTTCTATCATTTCTGATAAGCACAAGAAAAATTTCTTTCATCTCTTCTATAGAATATCACAAAATATCATTTTTTAAACGTACATTTCCTCCAAATTGTGGCATAAACCTTTTCTGTTGTTTTGTTTTGTTTGTTTTATGTTAATTCATGGCTATACTCTCATGTGCATTTTAAGTATATATTTATACATAATATATCCCAAGATATTTTGGAATTATGTGTTTAAAACTGAATTTACCTATCATCATATCAGTTGCAAGTATTTTGTCCAGGGTTACTTAATAACACCACCAAATTTTCAGACTTGAAATTCCAATGAAATTTGACTCACTCTTCATATGTAATCAAATATAAAATCCTTTGGATTGTTTTTCAGTATCTTCTATAAGTCATTCATATTTGTTGTGGTTGATTGATTGTGTCAACTTGAAACATTTAGAAGCTTAACTACTAGGTTTACTACTCTACACCCTACTGTGTAGAAGACCCACCCTATGGTGATTCATCACCTAAAGGTATAAAAATGAAGGACAAAAGACAAATGCATTCCATTCTTTGGAGAAGGTCCAGCCTTTGCCTTTGGTTTGGAAATTGTCTCTTGGCTTCCAGTGTGGACTCATCAGCTTTCTGGCACAGACTTTTCAGCCTTCCATCATAGATCTTTTGACCTTCTGTCACAGACCTATCAGCCTGCTAGTGAAGACTTGCTTGAGACACTAGGGTGAACTCCAGAATTGGATTGGATCTTTCAGCACCCAGCGTGCAGACACCCTCTGCCCACTTCCTCATCTGACTCTATGGTTGACCATCATAAGCCAATCTTGTCATTTCTTATACATCTCATGTTATATGTTTTCTCTAGTAAAACCCTGACTAATAAAATATTCTAACAGCAACTATCATTATTTTAAGCATTGTTTTCATTCAAATTAGGCTCAGGCTAAACTGATGTTTTTCTTCTAAGTCTTTTTTTTTTTTGAAACTGTAGTTTAAATGGTAACTACCTGGCCTCCAAATCTAGCCTGTCAACATTCAATTTTACCAGTTACAGCATGACACATTAGTTTCTTACTATCTTTTGATTTCCCCTTATTCAAAATAAGGTTATCCAGATTGCCTATAATTATTTTGATGATGAAGAGTTATATTATACATACAGTGCATGAAAAAGTGTCTGATATAAGGAGCACTAAATAACTACCAGTAATTAATATTTTATAAACTTATCAGGCTTGTGCTTATCCATTCAAAGATTTCTAGTATATTCTGCTCTTAGACATCTTAAGATTGACAGTAGTTTCAATTGTTTAGGCTCATTTGAATGGCTGTTTTGCATAAATTAAGTAGGATAAGATTACTTACTATTCTCTGCACTGTCTTTGGAGCAGTTGATTAAGCTATATCATAATAATAATTACTCTCTGTACATGTCTGATTATATTAAATATTTCTATTTTACAGTATCATTTCTATTTACTGGATCACTTATATTTCATCTGCAGAGTCTAACTAATGTGAACCCACATTTCCAAATGAAGAGCTTAGTATTTTATGAAGTCAATAACCATACTTTGGTGAGTATAGCCATTCATGCCTTATAATTCATATTCTTATAAATTTTCATTTCATTTAAAGAAATTGCTTATTAGGAGTAAACTGAAAAATCTAATACTGAGTTTGAGAATGGTAGTCTTAAAGATAGTCCTATTTGTAGTAGACTAAGAAGATAATTTTCTGTAGGGATAATTATATAAGCTCTTTATAATGTCTATGTCCTACCTTTATTTTTGGAATATTTTACATTACTGTTGAGTTTTTCAGGATAAGCCAATATTTTTGTCTGATTAGATTTGGTCCTTGTACTCTGGGTACATGATTTCCACTGTCGCTGTTACTACACTCTCATGGACAAATTTTATAGGTTTTAAGTGGAAAGAGAAAGAGAGAAAGGAGAGAGAGAGACAGAGAGAGAGAGAGAGAGAGAGAGAGAGAGAGAGAGAGAGAGAGAGAGAAGGAAACAGGGGTTAAGAGAGATTAGCAGGTGGTGAAGATGGCAACAGCATGTTGGAGCAGAAATTTTTCACTTTTCTTATATGTCTGTTGAATTCCTCGTTTGATTTTGCTAGTTTCCATTAAAGAGACTGTAAGCAGAACACAAGAATATGCCACTTTAATTATTTTTAGACAGCTCTACAAAACAAGTCACTTCTGAATCTATCTTCAATATCTTTAAAATCCACTTTAAAATCCATCTTTAAAATCCTATTTATTCCATACTTCCTCACATTTTACAGTCTTCTTGACTTTGCCATTCAGTCTTTTGCCCAAATTACATATTCCTTATTCCCATTCTCAGGCTTTTCTTTCTTTTGTTAATCACTTCCTTGATCTGCTTATTAACAGCTGCCAAAACAGCAGGTGGTAAAGTAGCAAGGTGGAGGTATACCTCTAGAGTGCACAGAGGTTGAAGCGTAAATTTTCATAAATAAAAAGTACTGGCAGACTAAGAAATTAGCATTAAGTGTTGTCATTTATTTATTACAACTATAAAAACAACTAGTAACTTCTTCCTACACCTCTTCCATTATACAGCTTGTTTTTCTCTTCACACACACTGCTCATCAGCAATTTATCACTAGGTTAAATTACTTACAGTCTGAGTTTCTCTCTGTCTCTCTCTCTCTCTCTCTCTCTCTCTCTCTCTCTCTCTGATTTTTCCTGTGAAGAGTCAAAGCAGCAATGAAGATACGCAGCACTTTGCACCAACTGAGTTTTGAAAAAGAATGACTTTATTGTCATTGATCAAAGATGATGCTTTTTATCAGCTAATTCAAGTCTGTAAGTTGATAAAGTTTCAAAATTTATTAATGAAGTACATGTAAAACATGTGCTATGAGGTGCCTCAGTCATTATATAGATATAGATATAGATATAGATATAGATATAGATATAGATATAGATATAGATATATATCGCTTACAGCAATTTCTGCAAACCCTGAAGCCATGGTTTCTACCCACAAAGCATTCATTATCTACTCAGTATGACTGAAAATATACAATGGGAAATATTTAACAAAATCTAAAAAAAAAGAGTGTAGGTTGATTTTGTTGTAAGTAGAGTTCTATTAAAAGTGGTATACTCTGGTGAGGACAGAGTAGGATGGTGTCCAGGTAGAATTTTCATAATTACTACATAGAATTGAATGTTAATGAATTCAGAGTTAAAGAAGAGAGAGGCTAACTTTGGATCATGCTGTCTTCCAAAAGTCAGTGTGGAAATTCAGATATGAAATCAGAAGCCTTTATTGATCAGTTGCTTAGTTCTAGGCTGAGGGTTTTACAAGTATTATCTCCTGTAATTTTCATAAAATCTTTGTGGTAATTATAATGCTCAGAAAGATTTTATAAGCAGATCAGAGTCAAACACCATAGATTCTAATGCTTTCTTTCTGACTCTGTGTCTAGCTCTCTTTTCATTACATTTCTTAAAAAGGAATGGAAATTGAAATAGAAGTAAAATCTTCCTTTTATTTTTTTAAAGATAGTCACCAGGCTTTTCTCAAACTGGTGCATTTAAATGACACTGCTGTGTCATCCTTCAGAGGATCTGGGCCTACAATCTAAGAAATAGAATATAGAAAGTTGGAAATGATAATAGAATTGAGAATAAAATAATCTGAGAGGGAACCTTTGGAGGTAGCTATGAAAGATGATTTATTTTCAGTGAATGATCTCCATAGAAGCAAGTTAGCAGGTTGTGCTCCCAGGGAGAGCACTTTGTGAAAATTTGAAGATCATTTCTACATTCTTTGTGTTAAGAACTATTGAACACATATTATTCAAGCTATAATGTTTTTCTTTAGTAAGTTATGATTAGTGCCTTTCTCCAGTAACGATGTATGCAAATTGAATCACAGGCCATTACTGTGATTTTTATTGTGATGTATATTTCCTTTGCATTCTGACAATTTGAGGTTTCCACCAAGAAAGAAAGATAATTAGCAATCAACAGTGGGAGTTTATAAATTTGATTCTTTATCTGTTGTATAAAATATTTTGTTCATGTAGATTCAGTTAGTCATGAATTAGGGGATCAGAATAATACACCTACATTTCAGAGCCTTGAATATGAACTGCAGGTAGAAATGGATAGTTTTTTAGTTTCATGCCTCTAAAGGAAATGTAGACATCAAAAGTCTTTCTAACAAATATTCTTAATACTGACAAGAGAATATTAAATGAAGATACATAGTGAAAGTAAAACCTTGCAATATGTAGAATATGCAGAATATAAATGGAAATGATAATTATAAAAAACTTATTGTAATTTAATATAATATAACATATTATATAATATATACATATATACAATTAAAATATCTGCCATCTAAATGAAAAGGAAAATGTAATGTAAAATGAAAATTTTCATAATAATTTACAAATGTATAACAGACAAATATTTTGTCACATATTTCCAATTTCTGTGGGCTGAGCCTTCATGGGTTACAGCCCAGCCTTCTGTGCCTCTCACTGTGCCCTTCTATGGAATATTTGCACGAAGGTCCATATTTTGTCTGGAGACCTGCATCATGGATATATGCCACAGCAGCTACCTATGCAGCAGCAGGATGTCCTCTGCTATTGAGCATGTTGAAGGCTGCCAGGGCATCTCTTAGTAACTCAGTCATGGAAGCAACAATGCAGGTTCCATGTCTATGTGACCTAGCTAGAGTTTAGAATGTATATTTTGTTCTACTCTTCTCAGAATTTTTCTCAAAATTCTCATTTTGGGAAGAATAGTTCTTAGTAACATGGTCTCTTGCTTCACTGGTCATCTGTCCCATCCTACCTCTTTCTGGGATCAAAGTCTTATCTATGCTTTTCCCCTTTTATCTCTAGATACCCATAGCAAGTTGCTTTTAAAGGCCTCACTTCTTAAGAGTTCAGGGAAATATCTAAGTCACAATTCTTCGACATATTTTTTCAGCTTACCTTGAAGTCCACCTCAATTCATCATTGTCCATTTTGTTTTGGCCAACAATGTTTCCCAACTGTCTTCATGGAAACAAGAAAGTATCACCTTTATAGGTTGCACTGTTATAAGGTTTCTGCTTTTAAGGAAAGGATTGGCCTCATACATTTATGCTTCCAATTTTGGTTAGATATCCTTCATATTGCTTCTAACAGAAACGCAGGTGATTTAAAAACTTGTACCTAAGGTCCGAAAATGACAAAGTAAACAACCAAACAAAATTAACTCAACATCCTGCATATACAAAAATAGAGCTGTAGCATTTCAGTTCATAGATAACAGACCCTAGGCTTGAAGGTAGAATTTCTGCAGTATTATTTTTCTTTTTTTATGTCAAAATTTGATTTCTATCTCTACTGTATTAAAAATAATTACTATTGTTTAAATGATTGGAATAAATAAAAGAATAGTATTCCTCAGGTGGATTTACAGAACCCTGGGGCCCTACCCTAGTGTTTTAAGTCATTATAGCGAACCTCAGACTATGGACAGGTCTAAGGAAAAGGCACTGGTGATACTTTGAATAAAGATATCTGGTAGTACGATTTGACTCTCATGGAGGACACACTCCATGGCTCAATGAGTCTCTATCCTTTTGTAGGAATGCCATCAGAAGGACTGAAAACCTAGATTTCAATCTGTGTCTGCCTCTGTGTCTGTCTTCCCAAGATGTGCAATGGGAAACACCCTGAAGATCTCACCTACCTCATTATTAAGCTGTATCTTTAAAATTTTGATATATTTCAATCCTCACAATATAAGGAAAAACTTATTTTTGATTGTAATAGTCTTTGAGTTTAATATGAACTAGGAAATAGCCAGAGAAGGGTACAGAATGGCAAACTAAATTATGATACTATTCTTTATTTATATCTTTGTGCAAAAGAGAATGAAAGTTATCTCCCTCACCTGTTAAATGTAAACTACTCCAGAAGGATGTATCCTCAAATTTCTTTTTATAACCGTCAGGCCATAAAACAAATTTCATCTTCTTTAGGCCACTCATAAATTCTATTAAATGCCAGTTCTGAATGAGGATCTAGTATTTTCCAGTTCCCTACTCATAGTTTTCAAAGAACATTAATAACTACAGGACATACAGTGACGGTCTTACTAGTCCAACTCAGAACTCTGATTTTTTTATTTAAAAAAATGATTAAGATAAAAGATGACATAACAACACATCAGAACAGAACAGTTTAAGCAACAGAGTGTTTCACTACAAGACAAGACAACATAACAGTAGTAAACATAGTGTCTCTTTCCTTGAAATATTTGAGTATATCTTCATATACTATAGCAGCAAACATAACAAGACAGAGTAAAACTATTCAAGAGAATGAAAGTATTACATGGTATTCAGAATCAACTATGAGAAAATGAACAATGGTTACTATATTATCTCCATGTCTATAAAAATTTTGTTTATAGTATCACATATGATAAAATCCAATAAAATAGAACATGATAAAACCGATGCAGATAGAAGAACAAAAGCTTAGTGGGAATTCAAAATGAGATGATATTAAATCATCACCAGCTATTATAGTGTCTTTTCTTCAAAATAGCTGTTTATACCATCACAGACAATAAAATCAAACAAACCAGAAAAAAAAACAGTCCAATTAATGAATGAAAACATTATAAGGCTTCAAAGCAATATAATGGGGAATCATGACTACCACATACTTTTATGTATTCTTAACATTTCTTACACTAGTAAAAATATTCAGTATTTATACATGTGAGTTTGATTTAGTTTGCTTATGAGTATGGTCTCAAGCTGCATCCATTTATTTAAAATATCTCAATGCGATCATTCTTTATAGCTGAGAAGTACTCCATTGCATGAAAATACCATGACATTTTTATGCATTCCTCAGCTGATGTACACTTAGGTAGTTTCCAAGATCTAGCTATTATAAATTGTGCTGCAATAAACATGGGTTCATATGTATCACTGGGGTATGATGTTTTCAGTTCTTCTGGGAATATCCTTAGAAGTGGAATGGCAGGATCAAATAGGACTTCCAACCCCAACTTTTTGAGAAATCTCCAGACGGACCTTCACAATGGTTGCACCAGTCTACACTCCTACCAAAATTGCAGGATCATTCCTTTTTCCCCATAGACTCTCCAACATTCATTGTTGGTAGTTTTCTTGATCCTGGTCATACTTTCTGGAGTGAGATGGAATCTCAGTGTGGTTTTGATTTGCATTTCTCTAAAGTCTAAAGATGATGAACATTTTTCATGTATTTATTTGCCATTTGTATTTCTTCATCTGAGAATTGTGCGCCTCATCTCAGGTGCCCATTTTTGGATTGGATCTTTGAATTCTGGGTGTCTGAATTTTTTAAATTCTTTATATGTTTTAGACAAAAGTGCTTTGTCTGAGGGACAGGTCACTAAGATTTTTTCAAAGTCTGTGGATTTTCTTTTCCCTATGCTAGAGATTTCTTCTGACATGCAGAAACTTTTTAATAAGTAGTGATCCCAGTTATTCATGCTGGGAAGTATTTCCAATACGGTTTGATTCCTGTGCATGAAGTCTCTACCCATACCTATGTCTTCAAGGTTTTTACCCAACTTGTCTCCCAATAGATTTAGTGTTTCTGTTTTAATATTCATATCGTTGATCCACTTAGGTTTTAATTTAGTACATAGTAATAGGCAAGGGTCTAGTTTTAGTTTTTGGCATATGGAGAGCCAGTTTTTCCAACACCATTTATTAAAGAAACTGTTGTTCTTCCAGTGAACATATTTGGCTCCTTTATCAAAGATAAGGTGGTTGAGTGTGTTTGCAGTTGTGGTTGTATCTTCTAATCTATTGCCTCGATCTTCAGCTCTGTTTTTATTTCAGTACCATGTTGATTTTACTACAGTTGCTTTGTAGGGTAACTTCAAGCCAGGGATTGTAGTGCCTCCTGTCTTGCCTTTGATACTTAGAGCTATCTTTGCTATTCTAGTTCTTTTCTCGTTCCAGATGAAGTTTAGTATTGATTTTGCTAGATCTATGAGGAAATTTGATGGCATTTTTATTGGGATTGCATTGAATCTGTATAACAATTTTGGGAGAATGGCCATTTTCACAATATATATTCTTCCTATCCAGGAGCACGGGATGTCTTTCTATTTTCTGAGATCCTCTTCAAAATCTTTTTTCAGTGTATTATAATTTTCCCTATATAGATCTTTCACTTTTTTCATGAGAATAATTCCTAAATATTTCATTTTTTTTGGTTGCTTGTGTGAAGGGTGTGGCTTCTCCTTTTCTGTCTCTGTGATTTTGTTGTTAGTGTATAGAAATTCTATTGATTTTTGATTATTGATTTTGTATCCAGCTAAATTGCTGAATTTATTATATCTAGGAGTCTTTCAATGGAGTTTTTGGGGTCTTCTTGTTGAGTATCATGTCATCTGCAAATAATGATGATTTAACTTCTTCTTTTCCTATCTTTACCCCTTTTATTTTCCTCTCATCTAATTGCTCTGTCTAGTATTTCTACTACTATATTAATTAGGAGTGATGATAAGGGACATCCTTGTTTTGTGCCTGATTTTAAGGTAAAGGTCTTCAGTTTTTGGCCATTTATTATGATACTGGCTGTTAGTTTGTCATAGACGGCTTTTATTGAGATAAAGACCATCTATTCCAATTTTCTGTAAGGTTCTTATCATAAATGAATTTTTGGCCTTTTCAAAAGCTTTTACTGTATCTTATCATGAATGAATGTTGGACCTTATCAAAAGCTTTTTCTGTATTTATGGAAATGATCATGTGATTCTTACTTTTGCTTACATGATGGATTACATTTATTGATTTACATATGTTGAACCATTCCTGCATGCCTAGGATGAATTACACTTGGTCATGGTGTATAATCTTTTTGATGATTTGTTGCATCCTATTTGCCAATACTTTATTGAGAATTTTTGCATCTGTGTTCATTAGGGAGATTGGCCTGTAGTTCTCTTTTTTAATTGGGTCTTCTCAGGCTTTATTACCAGAGTAATATTTCCTTCCAGGAATGACTTAGGAAGGATTTCTTCCCTTTCAATTTCATTGTAGAATTTGAAGCATGTTGGCATTCAGTCTACTTTTTAGTTCTTGTAAAATTCTGCAGTGAATCCGTCTGGGCCTGGGCTCTTCTTTGTAGTTAGGGACTTAATTACATTTTTAGTTTTATTAATAGAAATTGTGTTATTCAGCAGTTTTACATCTTCTCTACGTAGCTTTGATACTTCATATGTATCTAGGAATTTGTCCATTTCTTCTGTGTTATAAAAGCTATGAGAGTAGAGTTTTTCAAAATAGGTGTTGATGATCTTCTGTATTTCTACAGAATCTGTAGTAATTTCACCTTTTTCATTGCCAATTGCACAAACTTGAGCTTTTTCTTTCCTTTTTTAAATAAGGTTGGCTAGCAGCTTATCAATTTTATTTATTCTTACAAAGAACCAACTCATTCATTCATTCATTCTTTGGATTGTTTTCTTAGTCTCTATTGCATTAATTTCTGCCCTGATTTTTATAATTTTCTGTACTTCTGTGTTTCAAGTGTTATTCCTAAGCTTCCCCAGGGCCTGTTGGAAATCCTCTTTTATGCCTTCAGCTCCTGGGAATCTGGAATTAGAGAGGGTCACTGAGGGTGGGGTAGGCAGTCCCAAGCCCTGCAGGGCAGGTGAGTGTGGCAAGGACATGTGAAGTTCCTTGGCTTGAGGAAGCCATGATCCCAAACTCCTGGGTTCATGATGGTGCAGGGACACTCACTTCAGGTCACCCAGTTGCCGGAATTTGAGGGTGCAGGCAGGTCCAAATCCAGAGTCTGCTGAGCATGGCAGGAACATGAGAAGTTGATGCAGGCAGGCCTAAGACCTGCTGAGCTGGTCCAGCGCAGCAGGAAGCCTTAAAGTTCCCTGGCCAGGGCGGAAGCAAAGATCTTAAACTCCGGAGGCTCAGGGAGTGGTGTGGGGACACTGGCCCCCATTTCCAGAATTAAGACACTGTCAGACCCAAATTCCCAAAGTCCCCTGAGCAGGGCTGGAAGCCAGGAAGTTGGTGCAGACAGGTTAAAGACCTGCTGAGCTGGTCCAGTGTAGCAGGAAGCCATAAAGTTCCCAGGCTGGGGCAGGAGCTAGGATCTTAAACTCTCAGGGGCTGGGGGGATGGTGCGGGGACACTCACCCCAGGCTGCCCTGTCTCCAGAATTGAAAGTGTGGTCAGGCCCAAACCTCCAGAGTCTGCCAAGTATTCACAGCTCTGCTTCTAAGAGGGATCTTGGAAACAGAGAGGACTACTAGAGTCCAAGTTCTTTCTTTAATGACAGTTACTCAACAATGCAGAGAATCATTAGACTGATTTTCCTAAGATCCTAGTGTTACTAAATTTTGGGTTGTTGGAGTCTCCTTCTAGAAGTTGTTTCTAAGTTCTTTCTCTATTAAGGAAATAATTGGGTAGGACATGTAAATTTGGGTAAGATTTTATGTTTATTAGAGGTTGGACAAAAAATAAATCTCTAGAGTGTATGTTTGTGACAAATAAAAGTGGAAAAATAAGTGCATTCTACCTAGTGAGAAAACACTGTCACAGAGAGCTCAATGAGGAATTTGTTTTATATTTTCCACTTCTCAGCTTGGTGTCAGTTCTATGCAGTGCTATAAAAAACCTGTTCAATCCCTCATAAGTCTAGGTGCAAAGCTTTGGGAAATATTCCTGAAAATATCCTGGGATTTTTTTTAACAGGTTATGCCTACTTCTTCAATTGGTCTGCCACGTACTGTTCCATATTTCATCCTGAGAAATACACATCTCCATAATATCTTATAGGGTGCTGAAAGAATAGAAATCTCCATTCCCACATAGCAAATCTCTGCTGGAGGAGACTGCAGACTACCTACTTGGGAATTATGTGGCTTTCAAATAACATGCACTGTTGTGTCTCACTGATTGGGTTGAGGAAAAGTAAACCTGTAAGAAGACCATTAAAAAAGAATTAGTGATTGTCTCTTTGTCTCAGTAACTTTACTATTAGCTTAGGGATATAAAACCCAAGTATAAAGAACAATCAAATTTCCACACTTCCTTTGGATGAGAAAGTATAGAAAAGGGATGTTAGATAAATTAACAGTCTGAAAGCCATCACATTATAAAGATTACCCACACTATTGATTAAATTAAAAATAAATCTTAATACAGGTGTCCGTTTAAGCTGTGGTGAATTAGAATTACTAGCGACCTGAATTTCGATCACTGGAGCAATACCAGAAACCTACCTTTGAAGCAGGAGCTCAGATATTGTAGAGTTTCAGAGAAGCAGCTTTCTTTATTTGAGTGATCTTCTGCAGACTGCTAAAATGGTTCTGGCTTCATCCTGGAAAGGTGAATCCCATTATCTATCTCTGCTACTTTTACTACAATGGGTGAAGTAAAAAACACTTAAAAGAGCTCTTTTATTTAGGTTTTTGTTGGTCTATGAGAGTCCTTTAGTGCAAGGTTTGTAAGTACTTGAACTGCAGAACAAACACTAGGTGGATCCCCTGGATCAGGAGCTGGCAGAAATCTTTTTATATACGGTTGAACAACCTGTTGTTCTTGGTCTATATTAATACAATACTGTAAGTCTTGTGGTCATTGGATCTACTGCAATACCATAAGAAAGAATAGACTTCCCCTATAACATATCAAATGGGCTAAAACTTATTCCACTCTTGGGCAAGTGTTTCAAACCCTCTTTAAAGATATTGACAATAATCATCCAAGACTCAGAAATCTCTTGGGAAAATTTTTCCAAAGCTTACTATTGGATCTGGTCAGCTACCATGACCTTTCCTGAAGATTGAGGTCCCCATGTAAAATGGAGATGGTACTTTATTACTAACATATTTGCCTCACCTTGAAATGCTGTGTAAAACCTGTTCATAGAAGCAATAGCAGGGAAAAAGAGACTTACATACAAATAAGAGAATCATACAGAAACCTAAAGGGGCATGACCAAAATAAATCTACACCAAAGCATATAATAATTAAGAAATTCAGCACAAGAACAGAACATTGAATGTTGTTAATGAAAAGGAACAAATTGCCTATAAAGGAAAGTCCATTAGAATCAAAGTTGACTTCCGAATAGAAATCCTTAGGTCCAGAAGTGCTTTTAGTGAAGTATTTCAGTCATGAAAGAAAACCTCAAACTCAGATTGAGATACCTTGCAAAACTAACTTTCAAAATTGATAGAGAGGCACAAAGCAATTTCCAACAGCCTTGGCATGTCACTTGGAGATTGGTAAAGCACCACCCAGAATTTATATCACTGAAGGACCCACCAAATGGTCCTCTAAGACTATTGAGGCCACACCCAGTGACCACTAAGTGGGTCAGAGCTGCCTTGTGAGCTGAAAGTGCATGCAGCAATTTCCATTACACAAAGAAGTATCATTGTGTTGTTTGGAGATGGGGAGGGTAGGGCTGTGGGTTGCAATGAAAGCAGTCCCCAGAGGAAAATTTATTTCAATGAGTTTCCATTTTGGGTAAAGTGACATAGCACAAATAAGCTGATGCTGTACCTCAAATATCTAGAAAACGAAGAGCAACTCAAGCCAAAATCCAAGAGAAGGGAGGAAATTATAAAGATCAGAGTGAAAATCAACACAATAGGGACTAAGAAAACAGTACAAACAGTCAATGAATCTAAAGAGTTGGTTTTTTGAAGGAATAAATATAATTGATAAGCATCTAGCCAACTTAATTACATAAAAGAGAGAAAAACTCAAATTCATGCAGTAAGGAATGAGAGGGGCAAAATCACAACAGATAATGTGGAAATAGAGAAGATCATCAATTTCTACTTTGAAAACCTCTACTCTCATAGGATTGATAACACAAGAAAATGGACAGATTCCTAGAAACATGAATTAATAAAGCTGGATCAAGACGATGTAAAATTGCTGAATAAACCAATTAAACTTAATGAAATTGAAAATATAATTAAACCTTATCAACAATGAAAAGCCCAGGTCTTGATGGATTCATTGCAGAATTCTACACCAAATTCAAGGAGGACTTATTACCAACACTCCTCAAACTTTTCACTGTAATTGAAAGGTAAGAAATTCTCCATAGCTCATTCCTGGAATCAAGTATTACTCTAATATCAAAACCAGAGGAAGATCCAAATAAAAAAGAGAGTTACAGGACAATCTCCACGGCAAACATAGATGAAAAGATCTCTGCAAAATATTGGAAAACAAAATGCAACAAATCATCAAGAACATTGTACACCAAAACCAAGTGGGATTCCTCCCAAGAACACAAGGATGGTTGAACATACAAAAAAATCAATAAATATATCACACTGTCTCAATAGAGCCAAATATAAAAATCACATGATCATTTTTGTAGATGCAGAAAAAGCTTTTGATAAATTCCAACACATTCATGGAAAAAAACACTACAAAAAATTGGAACAGGTGATCATTGTCTCAGTCTGATAAAAAGCCATCTATCAAAAGCAAAAAAGCCAGCATCATACTAAATGGTCAAAACCTGAACATTTTTACACAAAAATCAAGAACAGTACGTGGCTGGCCACTATCACCACTCCTAGTAAATGTAGTTCAGGAAATGCTAGCCAAAGCAATTAGACAAGGGAGAAAAATAAAAGGAGTAAAAATAGCAAAACAAGAAGGTAATTATAATTATTTGAAGATGACATGGTACTTACTCTATATAGAAGACCCCCAACACTCCATTGAAAGACTTCAAGGTGTAATAACCAAATTCAGTAATGTAGCTTGATACAAAGTCAACATTCAGAAATCAAAAGCATTCTTGTACACAAACAACAAACTCACTGAGAGAGAAATAAAAGAACTCACACTCTTTGCAATAGCATCCAAAAGATGAGCTATTTAGGAATCAATCTAACAAAAGAAGGAAACAATCTATTCAGCGAAAAGGATAATACCATAAAAATAGAAACTGAAAAGGATCTCAGAAAATGGAAAGACATTCCCTATTCATGGGTAAGAAGAACAAACAATGTGAAAATGATCATTCTGTCAAAATTTTTATACATTTTTAATGAAATTCCAATCAAAATAAGACTAGCATATCTCACATATCTAGAGAAGTCATTCCAAAATACATCTGGAATCAGGAAAGACCCAGAACAGCAAAGGCAATTCTGGGCAACAACGGCAAGTCAACAGACATCAGAATCCTTAACTTGAATTACACTAAAAATTTTCTCTGATAAAATCAATTCGGTACCGGCATAAAAAGAAACTTGTAGAATCAACGAAATAGATTGGAAGATACAGCCACAACAAGAGATGCACTGAGAAACCTTGTGTTTGAAAATGGGCAAAACATGTTCACTGGAAGAAAGATAGTCTATTTAGTAAATGGTGCTGGAAAAACTGGCTTCCCATATGCTAAAAAACAAAACTAGTCCCATGCATATCACCATGCACTAAAGTAAAGTCAAAATGGTCAAACATCTCAATATTAAAACAGAAACACTAAATCTGTTGGAAGACAAAGTAGAAATCTTTAAGACAAAGGAGTAGGTAGAGAGGTGAGCAAAAAGCAAACATCAAAGAAAATACCTTCCAGAACCAACAACTGGGATCACATGTATTAAAATTTTTTGCAAGTCAAAGGAAATCTCCAACAGATTAAAAAGAAAACCCATCAATTGGGAAAAATTCATAGTCAACTGTTACTCATATAAAGGACTACTACCTAGAACATATAAAAATTTAAAACACCAAGACCATCCAAATTCAATGACTCAATCCAAAAATGGCGTTCTGAGATGAATATACATTTCTCATATGAAGAAATATAATTGGCAAATAAACACACAAAAAATGATCAGCATCATTCATCATTAGAGAAGTATAAATTAAAACCACACTGAGACTGCATCTCACTCCAGAAAGAATGATCAGGATCAAGAAAAAAACAAAAAACAAACAAACAAACAAAAAAAACCAACAGCAATTTCTGGAGAGGCTGTAGGGAAAAGGCACTCTTCTGCACTATTGGTGGGAATGTAGATTGTTGCAACCATCATGGAAATCAAACTGAATATTTCTCAAAAAGCTGGGATTGGAAGTCCCATTTGACCCAGATATTCTGCTTCTGGGTATATTCCCGGTGATATATGTGCACCCATATTTATAGCAGCACAATTTTTAATAGCCAAATCTTGAAACAACCAAATGCCCATCAACTGAGGAATGGATAAAAAGGATGTAGTACTTTTATACAATAGAGCACTAATTAGCTACAAAGAAGGGGCACATTGAGGCTTTTAGATGTAAATGGATATGACTTGAGACCATACTTGTATGTAAAATAAATCAAACTCACATGTGTAAAAGACCATATAGTGTAAAAAAGTGAAAAAGTAAAAAAGATACAAAATCTTCAGTAAATTTTGTGACATGATAAGAGAATGCTCAAAGTGCTAAAAATGTAACTCAGGGAAAAGGAGAAAAAAAGGACAAAAAAAGAAAGTATGTAAAATTTTATACACACACCTAAGATGGCTAAGTTGATTGTGCTACTAATTTTATTAATTCTTGGAACAAAGCAGTTAACATACATATGATTAGATCAATTTTACATGTTTATGCCAAGTAATGCATGTAACTATTTTGAAGATAACCATGCAAAATTCAACCTTAGTTATGTTTTGATAGCTTGTATTGTCATTGTTTTGGGCTCTTTGTTATTGTTATTTATTTGTATCTTTTTATTCTTGTTTTTCTCATAATTTTTTTTTGTACCTGGCATGGAACTCACGACCTTGCACTGGGCTGGCAGGGACTTACACCACTGAGCTAAATCTCTCGCTCATAATTTGTTTTGTTTTGTTTTTTTCCTTCTAATACAGAAAGGATAGATGTACATGTATAGGCTTATACATGCTTAGTAATTCTCCTAAAATATTTACAAGAATTGATTTTGTTACATGTGTTATGTGTAGCTACTTTGAAGAAACAAAATATGATAATAGTCATTGCTGCTTGCCAGTCATCTTGTTGTGAAATCCAGTAATGATTTTTTCTTTGTTTTGCTTGGTTTTAATCTGTTTTGTGTTCTTAAATTTCAATATGTGTGAAGCTATGGACAGTTAATTGAAGAGATCAAGAGACATTAAGTTAGCAATTATTGGTTTTCCTATTGTCTGATTTGAAATCTTATAATGCTTTCGTTTTGATTTCTTTTATACTGTTTTGTCTTGTTTTAATTCACTGTGTGGAAAGATAGTCACAACTATTGCATAGAAGCAAGAGATGTATTGGTAGCCACTGCTGATTTCCTGTTGTCTTGTTTTGAAATTCTATGTTGTTTGCATTGGTTTTGTTCTGCATTGATCTGCTTTGTTCTGCTCAGTTTCATTTTGTTTTCTTATCTTTAAAATAAAAAACACTTATCTCAAAAAGAAATGTATCAATTAGAAGTCAGGTGAAGCAAAAGAAAAATCTACTCCACAGAAACCCAGAACAAGGCAGGGATAGCTATTCTATTTACAGAGATTCAAGATGGAACAAAAGAAACAAAGATCACAAGCTCCTTAAAGGAAACTTTCAAGAAGAAATAAAAAAAAACATAAATATATGTGCATTATATAATAGTACAACTTTCTACATAAAACAAAAATTACTTGATGTGAAAAATGAAATAATCACTAATAAAATTGTAATGAGGGCCTTTAATATGCCATTCACACAAATAGATAAAGTAGACAAAAAACAACAAGGAAATGTGAGAATTAAACCAAACCTGTGATCAAATGGATTTAGAAGTATCATCTGACCATGGTAAAATTAAATGAAAATCCACAGCAAAAGAAATCACAAATACTACATTAACATTTGGAAGTAATGATACTTTCTTGAACAACATTATACAGCGCCTACAATTAAATGGAAATGCACATATAAAATTCTAAAACTTATGGTATGCAGTGAAAGCAGTCCTACAGGGAAATTTATAGCAATAAATACTAACATTTAGGAAAACAGAAGGAGCTAAAAATTTAATGTTGAACTTCAGACTTGTAGAAAAACAAGAACAAATCAAATCCACAGCTTGTGCAAGGGAGAAAGTTATAAAAAGAGCAGAAATTATTGCAATTGAGACTAAAAATACAATACAAAGAATCAATAAATAAAAAGTTGGTTATTTGAAAGATTTATAAAGTTGACAAAACCTCAGCCAATCTCATCAGAAAGAATGAAAAGTCACAAATTCAAGCAATTAAGATGAAAAGCAAGAGACCAGAATGTATCTTGCAGAAATATAGAATATCATCAACACCTACTACAAGAACCCGTACTCTAAGAAATGACCATACTCCTAAACACATATGAATTGCTAACAATGAATCCAGAAGACATACAAATTATAATTAATCTGGTACCTGTGAATGAAATTGAAAATGTAATTATAAATCTTGCCAACAAAGAAAAGCCCAGTTCCTTATGCACTGACTGTTGAATTCTCAAGAAAAATTAGAGAACTAAGGCTACTAATACTGAAGCTCTTTAATAAAACTGAAGTGGTAGCAAGACTTGGAACATCATTCTTGGAGGTGAATATTACTCTGATACCAAAACCAGAGAAGGACTGAACCAAAAAAGAAAAATATAGGCCAATCTCTCTAATGAAACATATAAGAAATTCCCCAATTAGATACTGGCAAACAGAATGAAGAAAATTATAAGGAAGATTATACAACATGACCAAGAAGGATTTATCCCATGGTTGCAGGGATGTCTCAACATATGCAAATCAATAAATGAGCCAAAGAATAAAAATCATACTATCATCTCTATAGACACATCAAAAACATTTTACAAAGTCTAAAACTTATTAACTCATTATTGATAAGACCCTTACAGAAAATTAGAATAGATGGCCTTTATCTCAATCTGATATCCATATATTAGAAAACCAACAGCTAACTTCACACTAAATGGTCAAAAACTGTAACTTGAAACTGAAAATCTGGAGCAAAGCAACAATGTGCACTGTCACCACTTTACTATAATTATGGAAAACTTAGACAAATTAGACAAGAGATATATATAAAAGTATAAGTATAGGAAAGAAAGAAGTTGAATTATCATTATTTGCAGATGACATGAAATTCTACCTAAAAGACCACAAAAACTCCACCAAAAGACTTTCAGATTTAATAACAAAATTCAGTAGTGTAGCTGAATACATTGTTAACACTTGAAAATCAATAGCACTGCTGTACATAAGCAAAAAATTCACTGAGAAAGAAATTAGGAAAACCACACTCCTTAGAATCTCATACATACAAATCAGATACATAGGAATCAATCAAGCAAAGTAAAAGATCTAAATATAGAAAATTATAGTACTTTTTAAAAGAAGATCAAAGAAGTTATCAGAAATTGGAAAGAAGTGATTGCTTATAGCTAAGAAGAACTAACATAGTGAAAATGGTCATACTTCAAAAGTTTTTATACAGATTTAGTACAATTTCAAACAAACATCATTAGCATACCTCACAGAACTAGGGAAAACTTTCCTGAAATTCATTTGTAACCAGAAGTGACCTAGAATCTCAAAACCAATTCAAAACAACAAAGGTGAGGAGATGGGCATTGCAATCCCTGAGTTGAAATTGTACTGCAAAAAACTACTGTGATACAATAATCATAACACTGGCAAAAAAGAAAAAAAAACAGATGTGAGGATTAGTGGAATAGATTAGAGGATGCAGCCACTTTAACAATGGAGCAAAACATCTTCACTGGAAGAGACACTGTCTTTCATAAATGGTGTTGAAAAACTGACTTTCCAAATGCTAACGACTAAAACCATACACGTGTGTATGACCATGCACTAAAATAAAGTAAAAATGGACCAAAGATCTAAATATTAAGACAGAAATACTAAATTTTCTGGGAGAGAAACTTGGTAAAAATTTTGTAGAAATAGGTATAGGCAGAGAGATCATGAACCAAACCCTGATGGTTCTAGAAATTCTTCAGAGTCAACAACTAGTATCTCATCTTGTTAGAAATATTTTACACATCAAAAGAAATCATCAATAGTGTGAAAATACAACCTACATGGCAGTAAAAACTATTTGCAATTTGTCCCTCAAATAAAGGACTTATGTCTAGAATACATAAAAAACAAACAAAAAAATCATGCTCTCAAATTCAAATACCCAATCCAAGGGAGACCAAGGTGTTGGAGCAGTAAGCAGCAGAGAAAGAGATTCTCTGAGAGTCGCTGTCCAAATTACTGGAATGTAGCAACATGAGGAAGACAAGAAAGAGCAATGTTAGTCCCATGGATCCAAAAAGAATCTGAAATATGAATTGAATCTTATGAAGCGAATAAATAGAGAAACTTTAACAAGAAAAGAGGTAGCCAGTGGTGCCATCTTCCTGAGAAGGAACTCACTGTGCAAGAGGAGTGGCTGAAACCTTTGGAAAAATGGTGAAAACTGGCAAACCCAGAGTCCTCCATGGAGAGATGTACAAGTGGTGACTCTCAGGGAGTGTGATGGGTTTTGCACTGGCTGGCTGACTGGCAGTGAATGTGGAGAGCTTAGTACTCCCCTAGGAGAGAGCAGTTGGCCTGAAGGTATCTTGGAGGCAGGCTGGCTGAGTTCAGAACTCAGAACTGATGCTAGCTTCATCTAGTGGTTGCCAGCTGGGCTTACACTTGTGAAAGTTGCTGGGACAGTGATGAATCCAATGAGTCTGGTCTTGGTGAGAAAATGCAGACTTTCAGAGATTATCTGGTACCCTGCAAGAAAGCTACTGTTGAATTGCTGGGATAGATCTGTAGTGATTAGGACTGTATCTCCATGGGTTGTCTACTACTGAAACCATAAACAAACCTGAAAGTGGGTTTTTTCTGCTTTCTTCCTCTCTCATGGTCATAGGTATGTTTTAGTTTTTTGCTTTTATTTTTTCCTTCATTATTTGATCTTGTTTTTATATGAGTGCAAACATGATTTCTAGTCTTTTGGTGGTTGTGGTTGTTCTAATTTTCGTTTTACCTTTTTCCCTCCAGCCTTCTGCATCACTTTCCCAAAGTGGTCATGATCTCATTTTGTCCTCCAAATTTATTCTAATCTCTTCCTCTTCTACCATTTCTGTTTTCTCCTTAAATACCTAATCTAAAATGGGAACCTGAGATGAGTACACAATTTTCAGTTGAAAAATAAAAATGGCAAATAAATATATGAAAAAGTATTCAATGTCAGTGGTAATTTGAAATTTACAAATTAAAACAACACTAGAATTTCATTGCACACCAGAAATTATGGCTATCATGAAGAAATCAACCAGTAACAAATGCTGAAAGAGATATTGGGAAAGAAGAACATTTCTTCATTGTTGGTTGGAGTGCAGACTGGTATAACTACTGTGGAAATCAAAATGGAGATTCCTCAAGAAACTAGAATTAGAGAACAAATTAGACTCAGCTATTCAACTTCTGGGTATCTTCCTGGAAGAATAAAAACCATCTTACCATAGTGATGTACCCATGGGTGATGCACCCATTTTTATAGCATCACAATTTATAATAGCTTAATTTTGGAAAAAATCCAATTGTCCATCAACTAAGGAATGAATAAAGAAAGATATGTACTGTGTATTCAATGCAGTGCTACTAAGCCATAAAGAAAAATAAATGATAATTTTATAGATAAATGGATTCAATTTGAGAACATAATCATAAGAGAAATAAATTACACTCACATGTGTAAACAATGTATTATCTCCTTGGTGCAAGGTACTGAAACAGTAAATAAGCTCCAAAATAAACAATAGATACTGTAAAATGGGAAGAAATTGTTTAAAAGAGAAAAGGAACTGGGGTTATGGAAATGGAAAGGAAAGAAACATAGCTAGCTTCTCTTACTTCATTGAAAAGAAAATTTTGTGCTAATATCATTTGGAGAATTTTGTATGCCCATATCTTCTCAGTTTAACTGCTTAAAAGACAAAATATGCAATGTGTTAAAAGTTTTTTGTGTGTGTCTGTGAGACAGGGTTTCACTATGTAATTCAGGCTGGCCTTGAGTTCACTTTGTAGCCTAGGCTGGTTTTGAACTCACAATAAACCTTCTGCATCAGCCTCCTGAGTGCTGGGATTACAGGCATACACCACAGCTCCCAGTTGTGTCAACTAGCATTATTCCTTTATTATTGTTCTAAATTTTGTTTTATTTTTTCATAAAATTAAAAAGTATAGTAAAGTACATACACAAATTCAAAAGAAATATTGGAAAGAGAAAAAGACTTAAATTGAGCAAGATTCTTAAATTATGATTCATAAATTTAGTAAGTAATGAAATTATTTTGAATAACTGTTATTTCCATTTACTTAAATTGGTAAGATTTGGGGAAATGTAGAAGCTTTGGAACTTATAACATGGAGTGAAGAGAGGGAAATTTTTTTGATATATGTTGTTTTAGATATTTGTTGCATATCCTAATGAAGATGTCAAGGAAGCATTAGCATATAAGAGTGTGGTGTACAGTCATTTTCAATAACCTCAAAAATAAGGACTCTGCTTTGTTTAGTCAAGCTAATAGACCACATAAAATGTATAAAAGTTTGTTGACTTCAGCTAGGTGTGGTAATTCATGTCTGTATTCTAAGCACTCCGGAATGGTGAGACAGAATCTGCACCCCTTTGGGGGAGTTTAGCAGTTTATCTAAACCTTATCTCAATTTTTAAAAATTAAAATTATTTGGCACAAGCACCTGGCTGGCAAACACGAGATCAGGAGTTCAATCCCAGGTTCAGAAAATGTTAAAATTATTGTTAACTTCACACTCATTTTGCTGTCTCTTGTACGAGGGAGACTCTGAGGTATCTTTCATATCACCAAGAAACAATTTTGCAACACTCTAGTTCAGGTATACATCTACAGCATGACGATAAAAAAGAATGCTTTTCAACACCACTGAATTTTTATAATTTAATAAACTAGTCAATAGACAGCCACTAAAACAATTGTGTGTCAGTTTCAAAGTAGTTACCACTTAATATAAAATTCAGATGTACATGAATTGATGTAGATAGCTTTGACCTAACAAAATGCTATAGTGAAGAGAAAATAAGTTTTACCATAAGGAGTTGTTGGAGAATCCTGTGTCCTTTGTATTTATACATCATTAGACAACCACTTTGAGTCATATTTATTCCATATGTAAGTTAGTGATATTAATGCTAAATATCTTGAATATTGGTTATGAGTACTGAATAATATAATTCATGAAAATCTGCTAATATATAATGCTTGATAAATTCCAATCATTTTATTCTTCACATTATATTTGTTTGAACCAAATGAAGTTACTGATATGTAACTTTTTCATTCTAACAAAACAATAATTACTTATAATTTTAAAGAACTAAAATAAAAGTCTAATATATTTGGAAATGTGCAAAATACATTGTGGTTATATACTATTCCTCAAACCATATGAAACCCAGAACTTTCTCCAAAACAAAGTTACACTTTGGAAATGTTGGCAAAGAAACTACAGAGTATTTCCCTCATATTGTGTTTCCCTCACATTTAATTCTATCATACAAGCAATGTAGTGCAAGGGAGTAGTTTTATTTCAAAGTCACCCAAAGCTCTTTAGTGAATGCAGTTATAGTATAGATGTTGAAGAGAGAAACAAAAATAGTAAGAGTCCAGATATCAAGGATAATATAGAGTTAGTGCTTCCTTGAAGTGTCAATATCAGGTCCCTAATCATTGTCTTTCTCCAAGAGACTTAACCACATTTTTTCAAGGACCAACTTAAGGTGCTGCTAAGTGAAGATATTAAAAATTAATTAAAAATTAAACCTCTATAATTTTTATGTTTACAGAAAACCTATTAAGTTGGTACAGATAACTCCTGTATGCTTCTATATTTGCCAGCTTTCCTGTTACTGAGAAAAGTTCCTGACATTTACTACATTAATAGGGGAAAAAAGTCATGGCAAAGGAGAGTTACTTAGTTTATAGAGGTCAGGAAGAAAAGCAAAAAAGAACACTGCCGGAGGGAAAGGGGCCAGATCCAAGGACCAGATATAATACCCAATGTCATGCCTATCTGTACACACAGACACACAAATGAGTGTGCTTTACTAATCCTCTATGAGTCTCTAAACCCAATCAAGGTGACAGTCCAACCTATCACAGCTTCTCACCAAATTTCCCTTTCAGTGACTTTATTTTAGTATGGCAAATGTGTTAAATAATGAATCTCTATTGACAAGTCATTATTCAATAAAAATCATACTTTGTACATATTTTCTGAGACTTTATTCAATAACCTTTTTCTGCTCTAAGAACCCGTGTATATAAAGACATTACATTTAATCATTTTATCTCCTTAAATTCTTCTCGCCTGCAATAATTCTTGTTTTTTTGTTTGTTTTTGGTTGTTGTTTTGATAACTTCAGTAGTCTTGAGAAAATCACCACTTGACAGTTTTACCGAATGCCCTTTTTAGGGATATATTAAATAATTTTTAATGACTAGTCTGGAATTATGAAAAGAATAATACAGAGGTGAGATAACATTTTTATCTTATGATATCAAGGATAAATACTAACTTCATTAGCACTGCTGATGCCAATTTTGGTCACTTGATAGAAGTAACAATTTTGAGGTTTCTACACTGTAAAGTTACTAGTTTTTATCCCCTTCCTTACATTTGGAGCTGTCACTATGTGCCTAACTGGAACTAAATCACTATGTGCCTATTCTATGAAAGAAGTATGGAATTATGCTCTTTCCCTCCCAGAAAGAAGTATCTACATTATTTGGAATTTTTATGCACAGAATTTTTAACTCTTCAATTTATTTATATTCATTTCTTTATATCAATATATATTTATGGATACTTTTTTTTACAACCCACTGCTAATTTCTTTTTGTTTTTTTGCTCAAATTATTTCAGCTTTGCACATTTGTTATTCTTTCATCAGTCACCAGTGTTACCTTAATATATCACTTTCTTTGTGAGGTTTATTTTGGTGGTACTCTGTTACTTTGTGATATGAAAAGATACATGACCTTTTTCCTGTTCCAATACTTTGTATTTAACTAAGTGATTTGAAAATTTACATATAGATGGAATCTACATGAATATACTTTCATTAATATTACTCTAATTATTACAAATTATAAGCAATGCTTATTAATAACGAAACTATATCAATAGAATGAAATATTATTCAGCAACAAAAATGAGATATTAAACTGTGAAATGATATAAATCAACCTTAACTGTCTAATGCTATGTAAAAGAAGTCAATTTGTTACCTGAAAACAAAGGTACATGCATCTGTTTTTGTGTTTTAATACAAAAAATATAAATATAAGGTCGTCTCAAACTAAGAAGTTTTGTCACAATAAAAGAAACAGTAAAAAGAATAATTCATAACCTACAGAATGAAGAAGATATTTGCAAACTCTTCATCTGACAAAATATTAATATCCAAATATATAAAGAACTAAAACTAACAAAAACAAAAAAACAAAAAGTGCACTAAAGATATGAATGCAAGATATACAAATAGCCAACAAGCATATGAACAATGCTTTAATAACATTAATCAGCAGAGAAATGTAAATTCAAAGCACAATGAAATATCCCTTGAACCTATTTAGAATGTTTTTTTATGAAAAAAGACAAAAAATAATAAATGCTACTGAAAATATAGAGAAAGAGATACTCCCTACGCTATTGGTTGGAATGCAGATTAGTTCATCTATTACAGAAAAATATACATTTCTGGCAACATAAGTGATCATATGTAAATCTTGGAAACAGCATATATGCTCATCAGCAAATGAATGAATAAAGAAAAAGTGGTGTTTATATACAATGAAGTATCAGTCTGTCATAAAGAAAAATAAATTTGAGGCATTCATAGAGAAATAGATAAAATTTGAAAACATAACGTTAAAGCAATAAGTTAAATAAAGAACTTAAATATTGCATGATTTCTCTTACATGAGGAAAAATATACATAAAATCTCAAAATGGAAGATACATAAATAGGACGTAAAAAAAGACATTCAAATGATTCTCCAAATTATTCCATTGTTTCAAAAATGGTTTTTAAGCTATAAGCCAATTTATTTCACTTACACTAATAGTTTCTTTGGCTAATCAAAAAAGCTTTTATATTTTTATCTATATCTTCTTTGTAAGAGAGAATCTTTCTTTGTATTTGACTTGTAGTCTTGACATTTTATTCATTATTTTAAGATCGTGATATGAAGCATATTTTTAAAAAGGAATGAGAGCTTGTTTTTTAAATCATTAAAATACTTATGAAATACTTTAAGAACAATATGGAGATTCCTTTGAAAATTTAAAATCAAACGGCTATTTTATACAGCAACCACACTAGTGGGTATGTGTACAAAGGAAATGAAATAATTATAACAAAGACATACTTACAGTCCTATATTTATTGCTAGGCTAAGCTAAGCAATAGCTAAGATACGGAACCAATGCCATTAGTGGATGGTTAACAGAAATTGTGACAGACATATACACATGCACGCGTTTGCACACACACACGCGCGCACGCACACACGAATGTTATTCAGCCATAAAATATAGTCAAATTTTGCTGTTTCCAGAAAATGGTTATCATTAGGTAAGATGAAATAAACCAGACACAGAAAGCCAAACAACACACTATCACACTCCACTTGTTTGTGGAAACTACAAAGTTGACCTCAGAGATCGCAGAGTAGGGAACAGAGGCACAAATGCTCAGGCAGAACCATGTTAGATATTTTATTCTGTGAAGGCTGGCGCGAACTGGCAGTCGAACTGACTACTCTTTGGTCTTCTCATCTATGCCTTCTTGGGTTTGATTCATCTGCCTTCAAACCTGATCTACAGGTCTGCAGACTGGCTTCATTGAGCCCCGACGGTTGAAAACAGATAGCCGTCGCCACAGCACGTTGATCACAATGTTTTCATTGGGTTGATTAATATTCCTGGCCCCTGGGGAATTTCAAATGTGTTACTTAATCACCTGTTGAGAAGACTAAACTGCTGAATTTTACTTTCTTCCTTCCTGATTCAACTTTTAGGGCAATCTCTTCTAGATACCGTCTCTACTACTCCCTGAGAAATCTTTCCATCCCTGTCCTACCTTCTGTGACCTTCTTGGACCGATTTTCCATTGTAAGCTCTTCTGAAATTGGAAGTTTGTCTTCGCAACAGCCCATGATCTCCTGTAGCCCGGGACTCTGTGCCACGCAAACTAATCTACTTGGCCCCTAATTTGCCTTTTGTGACGTCACACAAGCCACAGCTCCAGCTTAGGAATCTCCCAACCCCATCTGATCATCTGTCCTTTCTTCCATCACAAAAGGTAGGGTCATGTTGGATGCTGAGCTGTTTATTTAGAACGTGGTTAGGGCCTTCAGTATAGCTGGTAGACTCAAGCTGCTTCTTTTTCTGGCTTTAGTTTGCAGAACCCCTTAGATCAAGTTCAAAAGAGAGAGTTCCTGCTTGGCAGCTGCCTTCAAAAATTCCTAGGTTCTTCCTTGGGAACCACATCAAGCTTTCAAGGCTTTTGAGGTTCTTCCAGTTCATCTTACTGAGCCAGAACAAAGCTCAGGATTCAGGAAAATGGAAGGACGTTCTGCCTGGGAAATAAGACCTCTGAGTTCAATCACTCAATTCATCAATGCTTGGCTTCCCTGGCATGGGGGTGGGATGAAATTGGTAGAAAGAGGTTAGATAAGGGAAACCAAATACGTTAGACAAGGAGACTCGGTTCTGTTTTTCTATAACACAGTAGAGTAAATATGGTTACAACTTGTCATATATTTCAAAATAAGTAGAAGAGTATGAGATTTCTAACACATAAAAATAATGTCTCAAAGAATGGAACTATTTATCTTGATTTAATAATAATTACATATTTTATACATGTATTGAATTATCTGGAAGGACCCCATAAAAATGAATAAATATTATAAATCAATAAAAAGTAGTTTATTTGAAAAGGCTACAAACTCTGATTTCTACATGACATTCTGAAGCAAAAAAAAAAAAAATATATATATATATATATATACGATAGCGAGACAATGTTACCAAAAATACAGTATAAGAAAGTAAGAAAGAAATAAATGATGCACAGGGGATTTTTCATGGTGACAAATTATTCTGTAAAAAAATATAATTGTGGAAGCATGATGCTTTATACTTATCAGAACCTGTAGGCCTATATAGAAAGAGAGTTAAAACTTAATGTATATATGTGCATGTGTATATGTCTGTCACAATTTCTGTTAACCATCCACTAAAGGCATTGGTTCCATATCTTATCTTTAAAAATTTTAAACACTATCAAGAAAGTCAAGAAACTTAAGCAATTATGATATATCCAACCCTATAACAGATGAATAAAACAATTCTATCAAAGGTATAGGGAAGAGCAGAGACACTGACTTAACTAATTTCAGAAGGGAATGGAAATTCTGGGACAAAAGACAAAAAATGACTTTATAAGTACTGACTTCTAATTGATATGTTTTTCTCCATAAAAATGTATGTTAACAGTACTGACACTATTGAAGATGTGTACTGTAGTTGGAAAATTAAGTAAATAATTGGCAATAGATTTGAGAGATTTCTCATTGTTAAAGTGAGTAATTACAGATAAACAAGTAGAAAAAGCAAATATGAGACAAAATACTGAAGTGGAATTGGAGCCATCAGTATGAGTTCATCTTCAAATTATAAAAAGATGCTTAAAAGTAGAAAAATTTATAAATAAGTGTACATGCCAGAGTTAGTATGTATACATGCATTGGTGATCAGCTGAGATAGTCTAGAATTGATAATATCATAGTGATGATAAGCACATCTACTGCCTATATAATTGTTCATAAATCTGTTCTCCAAAGTAACTAGAACTCCTTGAAGAAATGGTTAGTTCTAAGAAGTCTTTAACATTTGATGCATAGAATCAATTAGTCATGATTCTTGTTTTATGGGTAATGTATTCATAGATCATTGCTAAATGAATGACCTTGTTTTTTGAAGTTCTGACTATACTTCACAGTAAATGTGTATTTTTGGTCCAGGAACACAGTCTAGTAATTATACATTTTTTAGATCATTGTAAACAAAAAGGAATACTGAAAACATTTAAATTATACAGTTGGCACACACACACACACACACACACACACACACACACACACACACGCACACACACTTATATGCTTATATTGAGAAGGAGAGCATCCCTATACATGAAGCAAACATTTTCAAAGCACAAGGGAGAAATGGATAGTAATAAAGTAATAGTTGAAGAGTTCAGTTTCCTATTTCATAAATTGATTGGAACAAGATTTAGAAGTTCAGTTAGTAAATAGATAATTTAAGCAACATGGGCTCTAGGTCTTCAGCTGGACTCATACAGGTTATTGTCATAGGTTCCAGGCCCTTGTCTGGATTTTTTTGGGTATTTATAGTATGCTGACAGGATTCCTGCACTTTTTGGGTTTGACTCTGGATGACTGTCATAAGACAATTCTGTAAATTATGTATTAAATTGTTTGCCTTGCAAACCCTGCCTACAACACAGATATATATGAATAGGACACAATAGAGTGACTAGGAAAAAAAACTAATATAAATGGTAAAATGATCTTCAACAGGGGTGGCAAGACTATACAACTGGAGAGGAATGACATTTAAATAAATAGTGCTGGGAAAATGCTGGTAATCAATATATAAGGTAATGAGAATGAGGTCTTATATTGCACGATATATTCAAACACTAATTCAAAATGAATTAAAGCTCTAATCATAAGGCATCAAACTGCAAAACTCCTAGAGAAAACATAGGGGGAAATCATCACCCAAGACAGAATCTTAAAGAGATATCTCTAGGTCAATATTTATTTTAATATCATGCCTCCAAACAAATTAATGAGAAAAGAAAATGTGAGAATCATTCAATGGAGCATTATTTAACTTTAATGAAGAAGGAAGTCCTGTCATGCACTACAACAAGAAGAAACTGTGAGGACTTTATGATAGTTGAAATAAAGCAATTAGAAAAACTGGACACTCCATGATTCCACTTATGTGAATTATCTAAATTAATCAAAACTCAAAAAAAAATGTAGACTGCAGATTTACAGGGGATAGGAGAAATAGAAAATGTGGGATTGTTCAATAACTTCCAGTTTTTCTTCATGCATGAAACTGATAATGAAAAATTCTAGAGATCTTTGTGTAACAATTTGCATACAACTAATAAAAACATAGCACACACATAAAATTGTTGAATTTAAAGGTGTTTAAATAATGTTGGAAAGAAAATGAAAACATTATATACTTCTTCAAAGGAAAGAAATATTAGCTTTTTGAAATATTAAATAATTTGTTTTGCTAAAAAAGCTTAGTTACTTCTGAATTATTCCTATACTCAATGTTTAAATATTTAGTATGGTAAACAAAACTCTGAGCAATTTTCAAACAAATGTGCTCTGCCTGTATGTTCAACCTCAAGTCTGCATTTCCAATGCTTTCTCTCTTTCATTGAATATATTTAGGCCTTCAATAAACCCAATTCAATAACTCTATAGATAATTATTTTTTCATCTTTATCCACTACTTCCATAGTCTAACCTTCCATCTAATCTTGCTTTAAAGAATAATCACTTATTAATGGACCTAATTCATGTTTAGAGTTCTTCCTCTAACATGTTCTTTATAGAGTGATTTAACTATTTGAAAGAAAATCTGAAGATGTCTTCTTGTTGGAAGACATTTAGTGTATCTCTTTAATTTTTATTTTAAAAGAAAAATCCAAATATGCTCATTCAGACTTCCAATGAGACCTGTGGTTATTTTTACTGCCTAGGAAAAGACAGTGAGTAGGAAAGAATGAAGTTGTGGGGAGGTTATAGTGAGAAGGAGGAAAGAGACAAGTGAGTAATGAGAATCAAAATGGTGAAGGTATACTAAATGCATGTACCAATTTGCAAAAATGAACCTCAACATTTTGTGTCACTAATATGTACTCTTTCTTTCTTTCTTTCTTTCTTTCTTTCTTTCTTTCTTTCTTTCATCTCTGTATGTATGTATCTATCTTTCTATCTATGGAGAGGAAGTTACAGCGAGGAGTGGGCAATTAAAGGGCAGGATGAGGATTTTCAGCCTGGCTGTGATGTGTAGCTGTTAGATGCTGACCCAGCCTGCTGAACTTTTGTTGCCCATTTAGCTTTCCAGAACAATAAAAATCACTCTGTGGTTTTAAATCTGACTTCAAATAATGAGACTCAACATGCTTATACAGGAAAATTTCAGAATATGTGTCAATATTCACATGTAGAAAAGAGCCAAAAAAATAAGTTTATCTTCTTTAGACTGAATCTCTGAAACTTTTGTGTAACAGAAAGAATGAGGTTTAGATCTTTCTGTCCTGTGATATTTTTATATTACTGTCATCCAAGATTTTATGGAATTATTAATATGTAGATTATTTCATAATGCTTGAAATTTAAAGTTCTATGTATACAATAAAGAGACATTTTGTATTTCATAACTTTTATATTTTGTGAAAAAAGTTAGCGAAAACCTTTAAGATTTGAAGGAAAAATATGTTCAAGTAAAGAAAAAACTTTTAAAGAATGCCACCCTACAACTTCTTTCTTTCCCACTGACTTTTCCTAGGAAGTAAAGGTGGCCACAGGTCTGAATAAGGATATTGGGATTTTTGCTTTTAAGTAAATATTAAAGAGATGCATTAAAATCCATATTGAGATTCCACTTAGAATTAGTTGCTTGCATTCTAGTTATCCCCTTAACCTATACCAGTGATTTTCTTTGATTTTGGAACTAAGTAATTTATATTGAAGATTAAATGATGCCTGATAGTCTACTAGTGTTTTCTAATTACCTGCTTTCAGCTTCTTACTTTAAGGGATAAGACAAGAATGTTTGACCAGGAAGAAAAGAAGATTTTCTATCACTCTATTCCTAAGTACTGTATATCTAAATTTTCATTTGAATCATTCTCTCTTATTATCTCATAAGCACACTGAACTTATCTCAGACCATTATGTTTACCACGCTCCTTCACAATACAAGTAGTATCATGTTTGTTTCTCCCAGGCCATTTGCCTGGAGAACTTCTAATCATTCATCATATGAGCAAAAACATAACTTTTGAACTTTAACAATAATAAAACATCACCAAAAAAACTCTAAAGCATTGCATATATCTTAGTATTTATCTCAGTGATTCTTTTATTTATGTGTTCTATAGCTAATATTTATTGATCTCTTCATCAGACTGTAACTACGTGACACCAGGAGCCTTACATGTTCATGCTCAAAATCATATGTTTAGTGTACAGCAAGATGTTGCACTGGAACATGGTAAATGCTAGAAGATATTTTGTTTAATGAATTGATAATTTGTCTTAATTTGAAGATTTACAATGTTTCCTGATAAAAGGTTTCATTAATTATTCTTATATTATGGATTGGATTCCAGAAACTTACATAAAGTGATTGATTTATATTTGTACATGTCAAGTGTAGAGATTTGGTATGAAGAGCCTTATGGTTTTGAAGCAAAATATATGTAATTGTTAATTTTCTATATTACCTTGATTGGGTCATTGTGCTAAGATATTTGCTTGATTTTTATTCTGTTTGATTTCTATTAAGCTGTTTTTTGGACTAATATTAAATTTTAAACAAGGTAACTTTGAACAAAAACCAAAATATCTTCCTTAATGTGAATAAATGTGATCCATTTCCTGGAAAGACAATAAAAATACATTGTGAGCAACAATGTGTTCTGCCTTAAGACTATCTTTTTAATTCAAAGTGCCTCATCTTCCTAGGTCTTTGCATTTCTGTCCTGCAAACTTTAGATGTGCACCTCCGTAGTCACATGAGCCAATTCCTTAAAGAATTGGGTGGATAAATATAGTACTGTATATACATGAGCAAAATATAGTATATATGCATAAGAAAGTACTGAATAGTACTGAAAGTACTGAATAGACTTTAAAATCTGGAAATTTTGAAACAAGTGAAACATAGATAAGCTTTGAGATGAATAGGCTAAGGAAAATAAGTCATTCATGGAAACAAAAATGCTGTATGATTCCACTTATATGTAATATCTAAAGCAGTCAAATTCATATAACTGAGCAATAGGATAGTGTTTGACAGTGGCTTGGAGTGCAGAAAGAAAAGAGGAGTTATTGAACAACAGAAAAAATGTTTCAGGTAAGATGAGTAAATTCTAGATACCTGTGGTAAAATGGAGTACCTATAGCCAACAGTACTGTATTGCACATTTAAATTCAAGTGAAAAATATCTTATATTAGGTTTTTTTGCTACAATAAAGTAAAATGAATTTTTTAGCTATGAAAAGTAAATTATTGAAAATTTTAAAATTCACTTTAGAACTTACATATTAAATTTACAAATTTAAAGCAAAATTTAATACTTATTTATGTTTGTGCTACATATAATTTATATATTTAATACTTGATAAATACTTTTAGTACATGAAGTTTACATTCATTCATATTAGGGAATAAATACTCATGCTTAACATATCTGTACTCTTTTTGTGTCTGTTCTCCTCCTCATCTACTTCCATCCTTTCATCTCTAGACCCTATGTGCCCATTTTCATTATTTTATTCTTCATTATTATTATTAATTTAACTGCATGCGTGTGACATATAATGTTTACTTTCATCGTGTGTATTTGGTTCACATACATGACATGTCTTCAATATTTTTATATCTCGCTCTTCTCCACTTCTCCCTTCCCCTTCAAGTTCTTGGCCCTATTCCCATTTACAAAAACATATATATCTCCCTGATTCTTTTCATCAGACTTTTGTGTTGTCATTTGTACTTTATATTACTAAAATGAGAAAAAAATCTATAGTATTTAAGTTCATGTGTCTGATTTATTTCACATGTTTTATTTTCCAGATGAATCCATTTTCTTACAAATGTCTCAAATTTACCCTGATTTACTGCTGAGCAATACTCCATTAAGCATAGATAAATTTTTTCTTTATGCATTGGTCTGTAGATGGACAAAAAGGCTACTTCTAGGATTTGGCTACTATAAATCGTGTTGCTATGAACACTGGTATGAGTATATCACTATAATATCATGTATTTAGCCCTTTGAGGAAGATTCTTAGAATGTACATAGCTGGGTGAAATATATTGTCTATTTTTAGTTTTTTAGAAAACCTCTATACCTATTTCCATAATGTTTATATTACTTTACACACAACTACCAACAGGAGTATTTTCTTTTCACTATAGCCATGTCAGCATTTGTTGTTATTTGATTTGTTGATGTCTGCCACGTTTTCTGATATAAGATGAAATCTTAGTTATTGTTTTAAATTGAATGTTTCTAATAGTGAAAGATGTTGGACATTTTTTCATGTTTGTGTCATACTTCTTTTTTTGAAGTGTCTGTGCATTTCCTTTTTGTATTTCTGGACTGGGTCTTTTACTTAATTGGTATAATTATTTTAACTTTTTATGTAGACTATATATTAATCCTCTGAAGAATAGATGGCCACTTTTTCCCATTTTGTAGGCTGTCTCTTCACTCTGCTGATTGTCTCATTTTCTGATAAGAAGCTTTTTAATTTTATATAATACTGTTTGTAATATCTTGCTGTTATTACTTATGCAATTGGAGTTCTGTTCAGAAAAACCTTGACTGCACTTCTGACACCAAAAGTGTATTTTCTTGTATTATTTTGCAGTAGGTAAAGTGTTTATGTTTTAATACTGAAAATTTGATTCATTTTGATTTTTAGTTTAGTACAGGGCGTTATATGTGGTGCCAGCTTCAGTATGCATATGGATAGTCACTTTTCCTAGCACTACTTGCAAAGAAGGTATTTCCTCCAATATTTGTTTTTGGCCCCTTTTTCTAAGTCTATGTTAGTTACTTCTCTCTCATTGTTGAGATAAAATAACAACATTCCCAACTTAAGGGAGGAAAGGTTTATTAAGCTCAAATTTTGTATAGCTTTCAGTCTACAAGTCATAGGCTCCAAGGCAAGGCGATTTGGCAGATGGACAGCATTTGACGCAGGTAGAAGGTTGCAAAAGTAAGAAAGGAGGAAGGGAAGACTTCCGGGAGAACATGGCGGACAGATAACAGCAACTACCGGAGGCTCTCTGAAAAACTAGGCTCAGAAGCCAGGAATGGTGCGGACTAAAGAGAATAAGCAGGTGGAGATATGCTCTGCTGACTCAGGAACGAACTGGGCTGAGAGAAACCAACTTGGAATGCAGTCCTGGTGCTAAAACAGGAACAGAAAAGCCTCGGTGTGGAGGCTGAACCCCGCGCCATTGGAAGCTGCGATTTGGGTTTCCCGCCGTGGTGGCTGGCTGCCTCTACATCAGCTCGGCAAGGAGAGAGACGCGCGGAAGCTCTGAGAATGGCAGTCTGCCAACGGAGTCGAAAACAGGACGGGCAGGGAGGTGTGCACTGACTAGTGGTGAGGTGAGTGAGAGAAACTGACACTCCACCACAGTTTGACTCCAGCGGACTTTCTGGGCCCGAGCAGTCCTGCGGGAGCAGGGCGCGGTGGTGACTCCAGCCACACATCCCCCTCTCAGGCGGGATTGGTGAAAAGTGCCTGGCCTGCATGATGCTGCTGGCGGACCTGGTAGGCTAGCCCAACCCAGATCCCAGAGCCTGACAGTGGCCGGGAGGGGGGGGCCCCACGTAGGCTGCCTGGTGTGCAGGGGTGAGCGGGAACACATAACCGGCACAATTCGATCAGGCTGTGGCTGACAGGGAGAGAAGCTGGGCCTCTCATATAAGCTTGCATATATAAGAAACAGAGAATATGGGAAGAGGCAGCAACAAGAAAGGCTCCTCGGCCCTCAATTCTGAGAAACAGGCAATAGCGGACACCGCACCAATAGACATTAAGCGCCATATAGAGAGCCTCATAGACCAATTCAGGAATGAAGTTATCAACAACCTGAAGCTAGAAGTATGCAGAATAGTTAGAGAAATTCTAAGCACCACCCAGGAAAAAACAGATGGTGGAATGGAAGAACAGAAAAAGAGGGGAGAAACGTTTGATGGAGAAAACAGAGAAAGCGTAGAGTACGTGAAGCAGGTTCAAAGGGACTATCAAGAAACTAAGAAGTCTATCCAAGACTGGCATAACAGCTTGAAAGAAACTAAGGACAGACTATCTGATCTGGAGGGCAGACTTGTAATATGGGAGAATGAAATGAAAAACTTCTTAAAAATAACAAAGAAACAAACAGCAATAATACAAAGACAAGAAGATGATAAGAGGAGCCATAACTTAAGGATTAAGAACATAAAAGAAAAAGTAGGGACACAAACAAGTGAACTACAAAAGCTACTCACAGAAATAATCCAGGAGAATTTTCCTAATTTAGCAAAAGGTAAAGATACTCAGATGTATGAGGCATATAGGATTCCAGCTACCTACAACCCAAACAGAGCAACACCCAGGCATATAATAATAAAAATTCCAGAAATTCAATACAAGAACAGAATATTAAAAGCTGCCAGAGACAAGAAACAGACCACTTACAAGGGAACACCCATCAGAATTACAGCAGATTTCTCTGCACAAACCATCAAATCATGAAGAGCGTGGGGGGAAATAATTCAAGCTTTGAAAGATAATAATCTCCAGCCAAGATTGAGATATCCTGCACAACTGCCCCTGGAAATTGATGGAAAAACAAGGTGCTTCCAGGATAAAGAGGAACTGGGGGAATTTGCAACCACCACTTCAACTCTACAGAACGTATTGCAGGATATTCTAAAAAAAGAAAAATACAAAGAACCCAGAAATAGTGGTGGGGAGACCACAACGAATGGAGCAGAGAACAAAATGAAGAAGACAAACTGACAGCTACTGACAGAAAAAGAGCTCAATAGAAATGAGACAGAGAAGATTGGATGATAGGAACAGCTATTTCGGAGAAAATGACATCTTAATAGGTAATACTGATTTAGTATCATCTTGTTTTGATGTCTCATCTAGCTTTTGTTCTTCTGTCTCCAATGGTCTAAATAGGTTGTATCTTTTTGGATTTTATTATGTACAATAGTATAAGCAAAAACCTTTTAAAGACAAGGAGATTATACAGAAACCATTGTTCATTTTCTGTTAGTCGATTCTAAATACTCTGTAATGCTGTCATTCTCTTAAATGGTTTTACATTGTTTTGATATACTTAATGCTACAGTATACGAAGTTGTACTCAAGGACTTCAAGGAAAGAGTCAACATGGTAACTACTTTTAGGTCGGAATTATCTAGTGGTGAAACACTATTCTGCTTAAATGGTTATGTTTTGATCTGCGCTGTTTCGCTGTTATGCCCTCTTTTATCTCAATCTCCACTCCATTATTTACTTTTTAAATTTTTTTATCCATTTAATTAAAGGGAAAAAATAGCAGGATATATTATAGTAACCCACTTTGACTTTCTATTATCTCGATTTGAAGCCCTGTATTACTCTCACCATCTTGTTTTTGTCTGATGTTCCCCTATTCTGTTTTGCTGGATAGTATCAGGTTCGAAAGTTTAGGCATCAGCTGTGAAGATAATGAGATTCATTATAACGCCCATTCTCGTTGACTTTTATCTACTTTTGAAGACCTACAATGTCTCCAATGTTTTGGTTTTGTCAGTTTTGTTCTTCACTGTTTTGTTCAATTGTATTATAACTAATGATATAGGCAATTCTATTAGAGATAGCGGGAGGCATTATGGTAACCATTGTTGATCACCTTGTATTATGTTTTTACATTATCTATTATGTCCACCCTTTTGACTTGACCGATTCTGTTCTGTTATGTCACATTTGGTTTTACTCTCTTCCAAAAAAGCAATAAGAACCGTGGGAGCAATGAAACCCAAAATGTGTAATAGTCATTGTACAAAAGAGAGGAAAAGAAAGTGCTCTAAACTATATAACTGCATGTATATTTAAGTGTATAATATAGAAAATGATATCACAGAGTTTTATTGGATCATTGAACAGAACTGTTTGCAGTATCATTGTTGGAATGTCCACTCTACAAGCTTTAATTTTGTGACTTGAACAATTAATTCTAAGATGGCAATATGTAATTCATTAACTAGTGATTTCCTACTGTTCATTTTTTTTCCTCTGTAAATCTGTATAACTTGTACCCTTTCACTGTTTTTTTTTCTTCTTTTCTCCTTAAATAAAATTAAAAAAAAAAAAGAAAGAAAGGAGGAAGGGCAGAGAGGCAAGCCTTTTTCTGTCCCCATTATTGTATGCAGGCTACCTACACTGAGGCGGTTGTACCATTTATACCATTAATATTAACCCAAACAGTGCCAGACCAATCAATGGACAAATTTATTAATCACACACTTCAATCCTAGCATCACATGCTCTATATACACCCATCTCAGAAAAAAGGTTTATGACTGAATGAGCTTTTGTTTTGCAGGGGGAGTGGTTCTGGACACAAATCATAACAAAAGCCAAATAACTGAATGTGCCTGAGATTATTTCTGCATCCACTCTTCTGTTACACTAATCCATAGGTCTGATCGTGTGCCAGTATTAAGTCACTGTTATCACTGTAGCTTTGTAGAATAACTTGAAACTAGGTATCATGATGCATTCTGCTTTGCTCTCAGCGTTACTAGCTTGCCATTGTGCTGTGAGTCTCTTTTGTTTCAATATTAAGTTTATCATTCTTCTCTCTAGTTCAGTGAGAAATAATGTAGATATTTTGATTGATATTGCATTAAATCTATGTAACAGTTTTGGAAGTATGGCCATTTAGACAATAATGATTCTGCATATTTAGGAACCAAAGACATCTTTCCATTTTCTGATGTCTTCAATATCCATTTTAAAAATACTGTAGTTTTCCTTGTAGAGTTCATTAACTTCCTTAGGTTAATTCTTAACTATGTCATTTTCTTTGAATATACTGTGAATGATTTCGTTTACTCTAATTTTTTTTCTCAGCGAGTTCATTATTGGTGTACAGAAAGACTATTGATTTTTGAGGGTTGATTTTGTATCCTGCTACATTGCTGAAATTGGTTATTAATTCTTAAGTGTCTCTTGATGGAATAGAGGATAAGATTATCTGCAAAAATGAAATTTTACTTAATTTCTAATATGAATTTATTTTACTTTTCTCTCTTGCCTGATTTCTTTGGCTAATATTTCAAGTGCTATGTTGAACAGAAGTAGTAACCATGGACATGCTTCTTTTGTACGTGATTTAACAGAAAACTTTTCATTATTTTCTCATTTAATATAAGATCTGCCACTGATTTTTTTTTTTTCTTTTTATCGGTACCGGGGATCGAACTCACGACCGCCTGCTTGCAAGGCAGGCGCTTATGCCGCTGAGCTAAATCCCCAGCCCCTGCCATTGATTTTTCATAGAGCTTTGATTAGAGTCAGATAAGGTCCTTCTAAACCTAGTTTATTCAGGGTTTTTTTTATTATAAATAGGTGCTGAATTCGGTTGAAACCTTTCTCTTCATCTATTGGTATAATCATGCGGGCTTTTTCCTTCTTTATGTGATATGTTGTATTTATTGATTCATGTATGTTGAATCTTAATTGCAACCCTAGAAAGAAATCTGTTTGTGCAAGATGTATGATCCTTTTTATGATTTGTTGTATTCTATTTCTCTATATCTTGTTGAGGAATTTTGCATCTATATCCATTAAGAAATTTGGCCTGTAATTTTCTTTTTCAGTTGAGTCATTTTCTACTTTAAGGTTCAAAATGATGCTGATTTCCAGAAATAAGTTGGGAATCACTCCATTCTTTTTAATTTTAATGAATAGCTTAAGAAATATTGATGCCACAATGTTCTGGAAATATTTTGGAGAATTAAGCAGTAAATTCATGGGATCCTGAGCATTTCTTGATAAGCTATGTGTTTTTGTTTTTGTTATTGTTATTAATGTCAATTTCTCTTCTTTGAATTTCTCACAATTCTTATGTCTTCTTCAATTAGTTTAGTTTATTCTTGTGCGAAGGAATCTGTTAATTTCTTCAATATTTTTTAGATTTTTGGAATACAAGTTTTAATAATAGTTACTATTTTCTAGATTTTGATAGTATCCATTGTGATTTTGTGTTTTTCATTTCTAACTACAATCGTGAATTTGTTCTCCCTTTCTTTCAGTTAGTTTGGCTAAGGATTTTTATACTTGCATTTATATAATTTATTGTATTTATGCATTTATTTCAAAGAAACAGTTCATCAATTCACTGATAGTTTGTATTATTTTAATATCCATTTCATTAATTTGTGATCTGATTTTAGCCTTTCTCTTAGTAGATTCCATTTGTGCTTGAATTTTTCTTGTTTTCTAATGGTCATTGTTAGGTTTTCTATTTGAACTTGATTTTTCTAATGCGATCATTGACTGAAATAAGCTATCTTATAAGGATTGTTATCACTATATCTCCTAGATTCTGGTGTATTGTACTTTTATTTTCATTTCATTCCAGGAATTGTTTAATTTTCACCTTGATTTCCTTTGTGATCCACTCAATCTTTAAGCATGTGTTATTAAGTTTGCACATATTAACAAATTTTGTGTGGCTTCTTTTGGGATTGGTTTTTAGTCTCAATGCACAACGATATTAAGCATGATTGATTTCCTGAATTTGTATTTATTTACGCAGAATTTCTGACCTAATATGTGATCTATTTTAGAGAAAACATTTTATGCTGCTGAAAAGACTATACATTCTGTTTTAATAAGGTTTAATACCCATTATTTGTTAAATTAGTTTGCTTAAAGGTACAGTTATGTTTTGATTTTTGTTTACTGATTTTTTGTTAAGTTGATTAATCTCACCCAGACCTCCAGCACAGAGGCAGGCTGCTTCGATGCCCATGCCTACCTACTGGCAACATCCTGCTCTCAGATCCTAGAATTTCAGTGCAGAGGGCAGGCTGTTTCTGAACCCGAGCCTGTGCCCAAACCCTGTACTACTCCACCCTCAGACCCCAGACCTCCAGCACAGAGAGCAGGCTGCTTCTATGCCTGCACCACTCACTGGAACAGTACTACCCTCAGGGACATGCCAGTTCCTAGAACTAGAATTGATGTTAATCTTCAGATGCCACTCCTCTTCCCAGAACCATGGACTGCAGTAGATTGGCTGTGGTGGGTTGATGGGAGACTCAGTTGTGCCTTGTTCAGACAGAGGGCCTTAGCAGGCTTCCACCAGTGTGGTAAGTTTGCCCCTATAAAATATAGGTCTTCAGGGTAGACAGGAAAAGTGGTGAGGTTCCCTTCAGCTGTAGAACATTGGAAAGCTTGGAAAGAGTGTGGGTGAATACTACCTCCATACAAAGAACATCAGATGATTTGAAGGATGTGACAATAAGGCCTCTCTCAACCTGTAGAAAACTAAAAGAACTTATGAGACACCCAGTAACACAGTAAAGTCACATTTGAGACAAACACATAGGGAGATCTGGTGACCTGGAACAAACTGAAGACATAGGAAGACTGGGAAATAAGGGATGACTTGCATCAACACTCCTGAGCTAGTCAGCCTAGGAAAAATATAGGACTCACCCAAAAGGCCTTGCATGAGGAACTCAGGAGACTGGTCCTCCTCTTTATTGAAGTTCTCAACAATGAGACAAACATCAACCACACAGTGGGATGCTGAGATACACACTACTGACATTTGAGACTAGTGAAAAACTATTTGAAAGACCAAATATTAGCCCAAAAGTTGAAAATAACTAAATGAGAAAGTAAAATGAAATTGCAAATATCTAGTTCATCAGGAGCAAGTACAGGAGATACTAAAATCAAGGATTTTAAAAAGTCATACATCTGAAATCTCTGAAAAGTTAAAAGTGAAATAAAGAATCAAATCTTTGAAGCTATAGAGGAAATCAAATTAGAAATAAGTTCTCAGGTAAAGACAAAAATGACAACTTTAGTATTGGGAGCCTGCCGTATTACCCATGAGAATATAGCCACAAGATGGCGTCCGCCTACCGCCTCGCTGCTCCCCCGCCCATCGTGTGCCCAAGATGGCGCACACATCCTGCTTCCTGGTTCTTGCTCGGCTTACTGTCCCCGCCATATATGGTAATGATTGATTGCTTCCTTGTTGCCGCCCAATCGCCTGTCCCCACGTGTAATCCCATGATTGGATAACATTAGCTATATAAGCCCAAGTATAGGAAGTGCCCGACGCACAACACGTAGGAAGCCGTCAAGGACGGACGTGTATTGAGGTTGTAGCCCATTCAATAAAGGAGCCTGCAGAGACAAAGTGTTCGTGTGCCTCATTCTGCGGGACAGACGCAGCGCCGGACACTTTAGTAAAGAAGTTACTCTGCATAGCTAGAGAAGAAATAGATAAAAACATAGAGGAGGATGGGGAACTGATTTCAGCCTTGAATGAAAAATATAGAAAACAATCAGAATGCATGAAACAAACTTAGAGATAACCAAGAAATAAAAATTCTATTGAAGGCTGGCAAACCATTTAAATGAAATCGAGGCTTAGAATTTCTCTTTTAGGACAGGATCACAGTTAGCCATTACAAAAGGATAGAATTTTTAAAAATAACAAAGCAGCATGAAATGACAATTCAGCAGCTTCAAGGTGATGCAAAGAGAAATAATATAAAATTAACAGGTATCAATGAAAATGCGGGAGTAAACATGTATGACATCAATAACCTATGCAAAGAAGCAATAGCAGAAATTTCCCAAAAAGGAGAAAAATCTGATATGCAAATAAATAAGACATATAAAATTCCAAGCAGTCACAACCAACATAAATTCACACCCAGACATATCATAACTAAGACCCCATGCATAAAGCATAAAAATAGAATACTAAAAGCTGTTAGAGAAAAGATACAACTCACTTATAAAGGAAAGTAATTAGAATCATGGCAGACTTTTCAGCACAAACCCTCAAGTTAAGATGAACTTGGAGTGAAGTATTTCATTCCTGGAAAGAAAACAACTTTCAATCCAAATTGAGGTACCCAGATAAACTTTCTTTCAAATTTAATGGAGCAATAAGATACTTCCATGACAAAGAACAGTAAATAAACTCGTGCTACAAAACCAACCATATAAAGAGTTCTGAAAGACATACTAGATAGACATAAAAATCACCACAATTTCTGGAACAACAGAAAGAAACCACCAAGCAGGTTAAGCAATTAAACAAGAGGAAACTGTAGAAAAACAGCAGCATAATATGACAAATCTGAGTTATATCCATGAATGTAAATGGCCTGAATTCACCTACCAAAGTAAATAGATTGACAGAATGGATTAATAAACAGAATCTCTAGGGGCTGGGGATTTAGCTCAGTGGCATAAGTGCCTACCTGGCAAGCACAATGTCATGAGTTCAATCCCTGGTACAGAAAGAAAGAAAGAAAGAAAGAAAGAAAGAAAGAAAGAAAGAAAGAAAGAAAGAAAACAGGAACTCACAACATGCTGTTTACAAAAAGCACATATGACTCAAAAGGAAACTCATAGACTAAAATTCAAAGGATGAAAAACAATATTCCATATTATAGGAACCAAGAAAAGAGCAGGAGTAGATATTCTGTTTGCAGACAAACCTAAACCTAAAACTTCAAACCTAAAATGATTAAAAGAATTAAAGAAGGTCACAATATACTTGTTAGTGGAAAAATTCAAGAGGCAGAACTAACAATTATAAATATACATGCACCAATAGGAGAAGCACCCAATTATATAACACAGACACTAATGGGCATGAAAAACCAAATACACTAGAACACAATTGTAGTAGGAGACTTTAATACCCCATTGTCAAAACAGATAGATCAACTAGACAAAAAGTCAGCAAACCTATAGCAGAACTGAATCAAATCTGTGAGCAAATGGGTTTGGTAGATGTTTACAGACACATTCCACCAAACTGCATCAAAATACACATTCTTCTAGACTGTGCAAATGACTTTCTCCAAAATAGACCACATGTTAGCATATAAAAACTTTCTTAAATAAATGAAAAGGGATTGAAATTACCCCATTCATGTTATCTAATCATAGTGAAATGAAACTGTAAATTAATGGCAAAAGAATTACAAAACCCACATAAATACATTGAAATTAGATAAAAACCTTCTGATCAATCAGTGGGTGACAGGTGAAGTTAAAGAAGAAGTTAACCAATACCTACAATTCAATGAATATGCAGATACAACGTAACGAAACTGGTGGGATGCAGTGAAAGTAGTCCTAAAGGGAAATATATAGCAATAAGTTGTCATATCAAGAAAATAGAATGAGAAAAAATAAACAACCTGATGTTACACCTCAAGCTTCTAGAAAAAGAAGTGAAAGTCAAAGCAAAGCCCATCAAAGTGAGGAAATTATAAAGATAAGAGCAGAAATTATTACAATTGGTGTCAAAAATAACAAAAAAATTAATGAATCAAAGAGCTGTTTTTTTAAGAAAATAAAATTGATAAATCTCTAGCCAAAATTATCAAGAAAAGAAGAAAAAACTCAAATTCATTCAACAAGGACTGAAAAGAGAGAAATTGCCACAGATTACATCAGAATTCAAAAGATCATAAATACCTACTTTGACAATCTCTACTAAAATAGGGTGGAAAACAGAGGAAATGGACAGATTTCTAGAAACATATGACCTATCAAAGCTCAATAAGAAGACATAACAGTTTTAAATAACCCAATATCAGCTATTGAAATTGAAAACATGATTAAAACTTACCAACAAAGAGAAGTCCAGGTCCTGATTGACTCAAGGCTGAATTCTACCAAAAATTTAGAGAATATTTGATGCCAATACTCCTTAAAGTCTTTAGTGAAATAAAAGGTAAGCAATCATCCCTAACTCATTCCTGGAAGCAAAAAATAAAAATCACATAGTCATCTCAATAGATGCAGAAAAAGCTATTGATAAAGTCCAAAACTTGCTCAGGATTAACAACCTACAAAAACTCAGAATAGATGGTAAGTATCCTAATGATAAGGCAATATATGAAAAACCAACAGACAACATTGTACTAAATGAACAAAAACTGAAGGCTTTCACTCTGAAAATAGGAACAAGACAAGGATTTCCATTAAAACTATTGCTATTCAATACATTTCTGTAAATATTAGCCAGAATAATCAGACAAGAGAGAGAAATAAAAGTAATAAAGATAGGAAAGGAGCAAGCTAAATTAGCACTATTTGCAGATGACATGATAAGAAGAACCAAAAAACTCCATTAAAAGACTACCAGAGGTAGTAAATTCAGCAGTGTAGCTGGATACAAAGTCAGCACTAAAAAATTAATAGCATTCCTGTACACAAACAACTCACTGAGAGAGAAATTATGGAATTATTGCTTTTCACACTAGCTATAAAAAATGAAATTCTTAGGAATCAACCTAACCAAGAATGTAAAAGATTTACATGCTGAAAGTTATAATAGTTAAAAGATGAAATTAAAAAATATACTAGAAAATGAAGGGATATTCCTTGCTTTTGGTTAGGAAGTACCAACATTCTGAAAATGGTCATACTCTCAAAATTGTTATACTGATTTAATTCAATCTCAATCAAAGTACCATTTACATACCTTACCGATCTAGAGAAAACACTCCTAAAACTCAGCTGGAAGCAGAACAATCCTAGAACAGCAAAGGCAATTCTGTGCGACAAAGGCAAGGCAGGAGGAATCTCATTTCCTGACTTGACAGTACCCTACAAAGCCACAGTAATAAAATTGGCATTGTACTGGAAAAGAAATAGACCTGAGGATCAATGGAACAGGTTAGAAGATTCAAACACAACTACAAACATCTTACATTTGACAAAGGGGCTAAACATGTTCACTGGAAAAAGGATAGCCTCTTTAATAAATGGTGTTGGAAAATTTGGCTTTCCAAACGCTGAAGGCTGAAAGTAGACCCATGCCCTTCACCATGTACTAACTAAAATCAAAATGGATCAAAGTTCTAAATATTGATACAAAAACACTAAATCTCCTGGATGAAAAGGTAGGTAGAAGTCTTTGAGACATAAGTGTAGGTAGAGAATTCATGAACAATGCGCAAATCACATGAGAAATACTACAAAGAATCAACAAGAGTTTTTGTACTTCAAAAGAAATCACCAAAAAATTAAAAAGAAAGCTCATGAATGGGAAAGAATTTTAGCCAACAAACCTTCAGACAAAGGACTTCTATCCAAAACATATAAGGAATTGAAAAACATTAAGCACCCTAAATTCAAAGACACTCTACAAAAATGGGCATCTGAGATGAACACAGATTTCTCAGATGAAGATACACAAAGGGCAAATAAATGCAAGAAGAAATGTTCACCATCACTGATCATTAAAGAAATATAATTTAAAACAACATTGATATTTCATCTCACTCTGGAAAGAATGGCTGCGGTCAAGAAATCAACTGAAGACAAATGTTGGAGAGACTGTTGCAAAAAGTAACACTTCTCTACTGTTGGGGGGAGTGTAGACTTGTGCAGCCAGTATGGAAATCAATATTGATATTCCTCAAAAAACTAGAAACTCTATTCAATACAGCTCTTCATTTACTGGGTATTTTTCCAGAAAAATTAAAAAGATCATGCCACAGCGATATATGTGCACCCATGTTTATAACAGCACAATTTGTAAACATCCAGATCTTTTTTTATTTAGAGAAAGACAAAACAGAATAGAAAATGTGCAGAAATAGTACATACTTTCAAAGCAAGGAAATAAATAGTAATAAATCACTAGTTGATGTATATATATTGTACCCCCAAAAATCATTGTCCCAGATACAAAAGTGGAACGTATAAATGGGAATTCAAGCAGGGAGACTGCAAACCATTCTATTCAACTATCCAACAAAAACTAAGTAATATGAGTATCAATCCTATACACTTAGACATGTATGCATTTATCCGTATCTTCATTTATGTTGAGAGCTAACAAAACGTATTAGATTAAAAACATTTTGAACAAAGATTAATAATATTGCTGGATTTAACATCATAACACTCTGGAATCAGCATTGGGTACTGCAGTGCCCCTTTCTTTCCTTCAAATTATTTGTTCATTTCATCATGTGTCATAAGATTACTTCTCAAAAACTATTTATATGTTTTATGCAAGCATGAGTCTTAACATGTATTTCTATCCTTTCTATATTACATGGAGAAACAGATCAAGGCAGGACAAAACTAAACATATTCCTATAGACACATAAAACTAAAAAGCCATATAAAACTGCTGTATAAGGAGTTCTACCATGGTTACTATGTTGTTTCTTATTATCCTCAATCAAATTGGCTATATCATCAGATAAAAATAATTGAACGTATCAGTACGTAACAGAATTAAGAGAAATACAGCTTTGTAGATAGTGTAGAGCTACAAAAACAGGTAGTAATCAAATTAGAATGATATCATAGTGAATCATTGTCATTTTCAGTATACTTTTCTATACTCTTCAACTTGATACCAGCAATTTAATAGTTTTGATTAAAATCTGTCAATAATAGGCAGTATTGAAATGAGTCAGATTTAACTACAATCAGTCATGATACAACAGTATAAGTCACAAAGTGATCCTGATTGAGTTAATAGGAAATAAAGATGATCACTGTGCTATGTCCTGATATCTTCGGGTCAGCTGTCTGTACCCTCAGATCCAGTGCTTGTATAAAAACTGGGATGCAACAAGTTCCAACCAAGCAGAGTGGTGCAAGTAATAAGGGTTTTAATTCCTGATACACTATTAGTTATATCTTCCGCTGTTTTTTTTTTTTTTAAGACTATTCCTCCACATTATTCTCCCAGAATGAACTGTGTATTTGCGGTCTCCCCATCACTCATGGTTTTATATTGGGGGGGGCAACCTGCTATTTACCTAAGTATTTCTGTACTTTCTCACTCCTGGGTTGGATTTCTAGTTATATTTCTTCATTTACTAAAGCTTGTCTGTTCAACCTATCAATAAATACTGGCCCAGTTACCCCTATTACTCTCTGGTTCCCTAAAGAGTCTCTCAGAGGACCCTACCTCTTGATCCACTCTGCCTGTGATTCTCTCTTTTTACCCTTAAGTTAGTGTATTTAGGCAATCTATATTAGAAATTATTACCAACCTTCTTTGCCTCATTTCTGTTTTGCTTTTTCTGTCATTAGTTATCTGTTTGTCTTTTTCATTTTGCTTTCTGCTTCATTCATTATGGCCTCTCTGCCATAAGGTTTCTGGTATCCTGGTACTATTCTCTCTCTTTAGAATGTCCTGCACTATTTTCTGTAGAGTTGGATTGGTGGTTGCAAATTTCCCCAGTTCCTCTTTATCCTGGAAGCACCTTGTTTCTCCATTAATTTCTAGGGACAGTAGTGCAGGATATATCAATCTTGGCTAGAGATTATTGTCTTTCAAGGCTTTGGTTATTTTGTCCCCTGCTCTTTGAGATTTAATGGTTTGTGCAGAGAAGTCTGCTGTAATTCAAATGGGTGTAAGTGATCTGTTTCTTGTCTCTGACAGCTTTTAATATTCTGTTGTTCTTTACTAGATTTCTGGAATCTTGATTATTATATGTCTGGGTATAGTTCTGTTTTGACTGTAGGTGGCTGGAGTTCTGTATGCCTCATACATCTGAGCATCTTTCCCTTTTGCTATGTTTGGGAAGTTTTCCCTCATTATTTCTGTGAATAGCCTTTTTAGTTCCTTTGTTTTTACCCCTGCTTCTTCTCTCACATTCTTTATGCTTAAGTTATAGATTCTTTTGTCATCTTCTAGCCTTTGTATTGTTACTGCTTGTTTCCTTGTTATTTTTAAGAAGTTTTTCCTTTCATGCTCCCATGTTACAAATCTGACCTCCAGTTCAGATAATCTATCCTTAGTTTCTTTCAAGCTGTTATGTCAGCTTTCAATAAAGTTTTTAGTTTCTTGGTAATCTCTTTGAATCTGCTTCATGTATTATAAGTTTTCTCCATCAAACAATCTCCCCTCTTTTTCTGTTCTTCTATTCCACCATCTGTTTTTTCTTGGGAGGTGCTTAGCATTTCTTTAAATATTCTACTTACATCTTGCTTTGCTTGGTTAAATATTTCACTTTTGAACTTGTCTATAAGATCCCGGAAATATTGCTTTATGTCTATTGGTGCCATGCCTGATATCGCATGTTTTCTGTCTTCATCTCCTTTGCATTTAACTTTCCTGGATCAGTGTTCTCAGGATTTGGGATCGAGGACCCTTTCTTCTTTTCCCCTCTTCTCATATTTTTGTTCCTTCCATACAGGTGTAAATAGGAGGCCCTGTTTCTTTCTTTGTCTGTTACAGCTTGTTTGAATCATGTCGACTAGGTGTTCCCATCCACTGCAGTGTACTAGGGAGACAAAGACCAGGGCAGCCTATGCTGGGCCTGCCCTTCCAGGTCAGTCAACCTACAGAAGGCTTCACTGCATTAGGGTTCACTGCCAGGTGCAGGGACCAGGTTTGGGCTAGCCTACTGTGTCTTAGTCCGTGGCGTCACCCAGGTCAAGTGCTCCCCATCAGTCCCACTTGACAGTGGAGTATGTGACTGAAGTCATTGCAGTGCTTTGTTCTGGCTAGTCTGCCTGGTCCCAGAATGTCCCCTCTTGGAGCCTTCTACTCTATGGAAGGGTCCTGTCACTCATCGCAGGTTGATGCAGGGCTCCCCTCCATCTCTGCTCTCAATTCAGTTCACCGATTCCTGCTCTCAGAGTGTTTGTGTCTCTATCCCTGCCATGCCGATTCACATGCAGCAGCAGCAGGGAATTCAAGCCTCAGGTTCCAGCAGTGGTGCAGGTTGCAGCAGTGGCACTGAGACTTTAGCTGTTCCAATTGTAGCACTGGGATTGCGTTTCTGATTGTTTTCTCTCAGCTTAGTTCATTCCTGTGTTGGCAGGATATATCCCTCCCTGCTTAGGACTCCCCACACTGTACCATTCCTGGAATCTAAGATGGCTATCTCAGAGAGCCTCTGTAGCTGCTGTTATCTATCCGCCATCTTCTCTGCTCTCCTAACAGCCAGATCTTGGAAACAACCAAAATGCACATCAACTGCAGAGTGGATGAAAAAGATGATACTCATACAATGGAGTATTACTTGGCTATAAAAAGGATGGTCATTAGGCTTTTCTAGGTAAATGGATACAAATTGTGATTATTGTAATCACTGAAATAAACCAGGCTCTTACTTGTAAATATCACATTGACTCTCTAATGTAAATAATAATAAAATCTGAAAGAGTAATAAGATCCAAAAGTATAATAGATATTGTAATTATGAAAGGGAATAAAAATACTCTAAATTATATAATTGTATGTATGCTTAAGTGTGTAAGGTAGGTAAGCATACTGTTATGTTTTGTTGACTTACTGAAAAGAATGGTTTGTTCTGTCATTATTTGATTGTCTATCCACTCAATTACTTTGATTTTGTATCTTGAACAGCTGTTTCTAAGATGACAGTATGTAATTTATCAACTAGTGATTTCTTAGTTCTCTTTATCTTGAAATATTTCTACCCACTTTGCCATTTTGATTTTTTCTCTAAATAAAAAAGTTGATCAATCTCTTTGTTAAAATTGTGTATTGAATTCATACACTATATTTGTGTTGTTATTTGTCCTTTATTGCAGTAGTATTTGTTTTTAAATATAGGTGCTCCAGCATTTTGTGTATATATATTTACCACTGTTTTCACTATCTGTTAAAATGTTCCTGCATCTAGTATATAGTGATCTTTTCTCTTTCTCCTGATCAATTTTAGACTGAAGTTTCTTTGTGATTGAAATTGCTATTACTGTTTATTTTTTTTTTCTTATTGTCTTTTTCCTTTTTATCGGTACTGGGGATCGAACTCACGACTGCCTGCTTGCAAGGCAGGTGCTTATGCCAATGATCTAAATCTCCAGCCCCCAACTAAATCTCTAGCCCCCTACTGCTTATTTTCACAGTACTGGCACATGAAATATCATTGTCCAACTTTTCATTTTTATCTGTGAATATATTTTTATTTACATAGATGAGTTTCTAAAATCCAACAGACTATTAAATCCTGTTATTTGACTCAGTCTGCCAACTTGTCTTTTAATTAAGGGATTGAGTTCATTAACATTGAGAAATTTACCAAAAGATATTCACTTATTCCTAATATTGTATCATTTTTCATTTGATGACTCTTTTTGCTTTCTTTTTTTCTTGTTTCTTATGTTTGGCTTCCTTCATGAGTTCAATTAGGTGTTTTGCCTCTGTTGACTTCATCATTTCTGTCCAGGATATCTTTGAATATTTTCTATAGTACTCATTAGATGTTCATGTATCATTTTAATTCTTCTTTCTCATGGAATATCTTTATTTCTTCCTCTATTTTGAAAAAAAAATTGTTTTTTTTTGAAATTTTATTTAAAAGGAAAAAGATAAAAACAAAACAAAACAAAGTGATGTAAGGGTACAAGTAATACAGAACTACAAAAAATAAAACAGTAAGAAATCACCAGTTAATAGATTACACATTATCATCTTAGAGATAGTTGCTCAAATCACAGTATCAAAGCATACAAAGTGGACATTCAAACAGTGAGACTGCAAACAGTTGTGTTCAATGATCTAACCAAAAACATTAATATGGTCAGCTATTTAACACCCCTAAATACACTTGCTGTTGTATCCTTTAGAGCACTTTTTTTCCCTCTCTTTTTTACAACAAAATTTACACATTTTGGGTTTTATTACTCCTTAGTTCTTATTACTGTTTGGGGGAGAAAATAAAGTCAAATATTCCAAAACAAAGCTGTCAGTCAAAACCAAGGATAGACATAGCACATGTTGTAAAACAGAGTAAAAGGGTATCAACAATGGTTATCAACAATGTCCCTTGTTTCCTTAAAAAGAATTATCTCATTAGATATTATAAAGTTGAACAAAACAGTAGAGAACAAGACCAATAAAACTTAAGCATTGTAAACATTACAGGATTTCCAAAGGAGACAATAGTCAAACCAGAATGGGCATCTTAGTGAATTTTATTGCCTTCAAAGTAGTTGCCTATACCCTCAAATTTGATACTATCATACAGAATGGAAAAGAGTCTAATCAGTCAAAACAAGATAGTGGGAGTATTACAGGACTTCAAAACAAGTTAATAGGAAATCAAAAAAGTTACTATTATATATACTGCTAATTTTTAAAATTTTCCCCTTAATTAATAAAAAAACATAAAAAATAACTAAATAATTGTTTTAATGAATAAGGGAGAGATTGAGATAAAACAGGACATAACAATATAACAATACAGGTCAAAGCATGACTGTTTCAGGACCTAGTGCTTCACCACAAAATAACCCAAATTAATAGTAGTTACCATAGTGCCTGTCTTTTCCCTTGATATATTTGAATAAAACTTCATATACTATAGCTTCAAACATTTCCATATCAAGAAGCCCAGAATAAAGCCTTTTCAATTAGTAAGTGAAAACTTTATAAGGCTTCAAGGTCACATAATGGGGAATCATGATTGCCACATATTTTTATATATTTGAATAATTACTTATATTAGGGAAACTATTTGGTATTCACACATGCAAGACTGATTTATTTCCCTTATGAGTATGGTCTCAAGCTGCGCCCATTTATTGATAAATATCTCAACGTGATCCTTCTTTATAGCTGAATAATACTCCATTGTATAGAAATACCACAGCTTTTTTTATCCATTCCTCAGTTGATGGACACTTGGGTTGTTTCCAAGATCTGGCGATTACAAATTGTGCTGCTATAAACATAGGTGCACATATATCACTGTGGTATGACGCTTTCAGTTCTTCTGGGAATATGCCCAGAAGTGGGATAGCTGGAATAAATGGGACTTCCAATCCCAGCTTTTTGAGAAATCTCCAGACTGACCTCCACAAAGGGTGCACCAGTCTACACTCCCACCAACAGTGTAGGAGAGTTCCTTTTTCCCCACAGCCTCTCCAGCATTTGTTGTTGTTGGTTTCCTTGATCCTGGCCATTCTTTCAGGAGTGAGAGGGTATCTCAGTGTGGTTTTAATTTGCATTTCTCTAATGACCAATGATGATGAACATTTTTTCATGTATTTATTTGCCATTTGTATTTCTTCATCTGAGAAGTGCGTATTCATCTCAGATGCCCATATTTGGATTGGATCTTTGAAATTTGGAGGTCTGAGTTTTTTAAATTCTTGATATATTTTAGATAAGAGTCCCTTGTCTGAGAGAGAGTTCACTAAAATCTTTTCCCAGTTTGTGGGTTTTCTTTTAACTATGCTGGAGATTTCTTTTGACATGCAGAAACTTTTTAATAAGAAGTGGTCCCAGATATTGATTCTGGGAAGTATTTCCCATGCGGTTTGAGTCCTGTTCATAAATTCTCTAACTACTACTATGTCTTCAAGGTTTCTACCCAATTTTTCTTCCAAAAGATTTAGTGTTTCAGTTTTAATATTCAGATCTTTGACCCATTTAGATTTTAATTTAGTATATGGTGATAGACACGGGTCTAGCTTTAGTTTTTGGCAAATGTAGAGCCAGTTTTTCCAGCACCATTTATTAAAGAGATTGTCGTACTTCCAGTGAACGTGCTTGGCTCCTTTATGAAAGATAAGGTGGTTGAGTGTGTTTGTAGTTGTGATTGTATCTTCTAATCTATTCCATTGATCTTCGGCTCTGTTTTGATTTCAATACCATGTTGATTTTACTACTGTTGCTTTGTAGTATAACTTCAAGTCACGGATTGTGATGCCTCCTGCCTTGCCTTTACTGCTTAGAATTGCTTTTCCTACTCTAGGTCTCTTCTGGTTCCAGATGAAATTTAGGAGTGATTTCTCGAGGTATATAAGATATGTTGATGGTATTTTTATTGGGATTGCATTGAATCTGTATAACAGTTTTGGGAGAATGGCCATTTTCACAATGTTTGTTCTTCCTATCCATGAGCAGGGGATGTCTTTCCGTTTTCTGAGATCATCTTCAATTTCTTTTTTCAGTGTATTATAATTTTCACTATATAGGTCTTTCACTTCTTTCATAAGAGTAATTCCTAAATATTTCATTTTTTTGCTTGCTAATGTGAAGAGTGTATTTTCACTTATTTCCCTCTCTGTGATTTTGTTGTTCATGTATAGGAATGATATTGATTTCTGAGTATTGATTTTGTATCCAGCCACATTACTAAATTATTTATTGTATCTAAGAGTCTTTCAATGGAGATTAAGGGTCTTCTCTATAGAGTATCATGTCATCTGCAAACAATGATAATTTAACTTCTTCTTTTCCTATCTTTACCCCTTTTATGTCTCTCTCTTGCCTGATTGTTCTGACTAGTACTTCCAGTACTATATTAAATAGGAGTGGTGATAAAGGACATCCTTGTCTTGTGCCTGATTTTAAAGTAAAGGCTTTCAATTTTTGGCCATTTAGTATCATGCTGGCTGTTGGTTTGTCATAAATGGCCTTTATTATATTGAGGTAAAGACCTTGTATTCCAATTTTCTGTAAAGTTCTTATCATGAATAAATGTTGGACCTTATCAAAGGCTTTTTCTGCATGTATAGAAATGATAATGTGATTCTTACTTTTGGCTTTATTGATCTGGTGGATTACATTTATTGATTTACGTATTTTGAACCATCCTTGCATTCCTGGGATGAATCCCACCTGGTCATGGTGTATGATCTTCTGGATGATTTGCTGCATCCTATTTGCCAATATTTTATTGAGGATTTTTGCGTCTGTGTTAATTAGGGAGATCGGTCTATAGTTCTCTTTTTTTAGTTGGGTTTTTCTCAGGTTTTGGTACTAGAGTAATATTTGCTTACAGGAATAACTTAGGAAGGATTGATTCCCTTTCAATTTCATTGAATAGGTTGAGGAGTGTCGGCATTAGGTCTTCTTTGTATTTCTTCTAGAATTCTGCAGTGAATCCTTCTGGGCCTGGGCTCTACTTTGTAGGTAAGGACTTGATTATATTTTCAATTTCATTAACAGAGATTGGGTTATTCAACAGTTTACATCCTCTTGATTTAGCTTTGGTACTTCATATGTTTCTAAGCATCTGTCTATTTCTTCTGTGTTATCAAACTTTTGAGAGTAGAGGTTTTCGAAATAGATATTGATTATCTTCTGTATTTCTATTAGGTCTGTAGTGATTTCAACTTTTTCACTTCTTATTTCATGAATTTGAGCTTTTTATTCCCTTTTTTAAATAAGGTTGGCTAGGGGCTTATCGATTTTATTCATTCTTTCAAAGAACCAACTCTTTGATTCATTGATTCTTTGGATTGGTTTCTTAGTCTCTATTGCATTGATTTCTGCTCTGATTTTTATGATTT